>NW_017670405.1:0-9296 GCF_001879085.1 Nicotiana attenuata | reverse complement strand
AGGACTACTATATTCCTGCATATCAAATACATATAGAAATCATGTCTATAGGTATCTTGAATTCTGCATATTCAAATAGAAATCATGCCTATATGCCTATTCTGAATTCTGCATAGCCAACTTCGTATAGAAATTATGCCTATAGGATTGTTCACTTCTGCATAATCAATTGCATCTAGATACCATGTTTATAGGTTTAAAACAAGCCTTACGCATTTAGATACTATGTCTATAAGGTTTTTGCATTTTTTTTACACCATGTCTATAAAGTTTAAAATCAGCAACGCATAGAAAGCATGCCTATAGGAATTTCTAATCAAATCTGATTCGCCTCACTCAGTGCTAGATATAAAACCAGTAATAATGGATACTGGCAGTTGCAGAATTTATACTCAATTCGTTAAATCCTGCCTCTCTTTTAATAATCTGATTCCCTCACTTAGCAAGTTTAACAAGTATGCATTCAAACAATTTATTTCAAGCCTTAATATTTTCTGAATTCAGTAGATATCATGCCAATAGGACCCCGTCTTAACACTTAGGCAAGCCATAGGGTAATAACTATAAAACTGAACCTGTTCTATTACAACTAGCAGGCAGGCCTGATTCGGGCTTCTTATCTGAATTATGTAATAAATCAGTCTGCCTCAGCCTTTAAGTTCTCTCATATTTGGTATTTAATCAGACCTTAACCAGTATGTGAAAGTCATGCTAATTACGTGTTTTTCTGTTCAAGGAGGTGTGATTGAGCCTCTGTTTGTTTACATGCTCCCCGCCCCCCCCCCCCCCCAAAATGTGTAATGTGTGTTTGTATGTCGCCTTAGATTTTTGACCTTTTGAAACCTCAAATAAGCTCAATATCCCTCCCCTTTAGGATTAGTAGTCCTAAGTGCCTCCGGGACTGATAGGATTGGGACGGGTAATAGCATGCAATAAGTAATCGAGACCATTCCGCGCTTTAATACCTTGATGGGGTGGGAAGGGT
Organism: Nicotiana attenuata; assembly: GCF_001879085.1. Taxonomy (NCBI): domain Eukaryota; kingdom Viridiplantae; phylum Streptophyta; class Magnoliopsida; order Solanales; family Solanaceae; genus Nicotiana; species Nicotiana attenuata. The sequence goes on along the minus strand of NW_017670405.1, from coordinate 8,311 downwards.
AGATATGGATATGATGACCACGCGATAATGTCACGTGTAGCCCCTCATTGAGGAGTGATTACCGAACATTGTGTGGAGTGATTCATATTTTAATAAACCTAGGACCCCCCTCCCTCTATTTCTTTACTTCTTTTAGAAATTTCATCTCTTTCTTTTAAAAATCAGCTTTTCTAATTGTTCTTTCCAACTTTGTTCATTTGTCAACCATTATGTGAAAATGACCTCTTATTTGAAGCTTTATTTGTCTACATGTTATTTGCACCTGAGTTCACAATAATTGTCTGGCCGGGAACCACACTAGTGGATTCTGAGGGGTGCCTAACACCTTCCCCTTAGAATAATTCCAAGCCCTTACCCTATCTTTGGTTATCCAAATCAAACTCTTTTGGTGTCCTAATGCACCCTGATCATTAGGTGGCGAATCTTCATGCAAAACCCAGTTCCCAAAAGGAACGAGTTGTCTCTCCAAATGTCATAAACCCGATTTCGCGAGAAAAAGGGGGTGCGACAAACGCGATCATTGGGTCGCAAACGCGAAGGCCACGGGGGAGCAGTCTTTCGCGAACGCGTAGTGAGGCTCGCGAACACATAGGCCTTTTGGACGCTGTGTGTCGCGATCGCGACAGGCCCTTCGTGAACGTGAAGACGTCCTGTCCAATGATTTTAAAATAGACCCAAAAACAGGACTCTTCAAAATTTCAAATCTCTTTCACTAGAACTCCACCTACGGCGATTTTTGAAGGGGGAATTCAACACCAAATCATAAGTTTGTACTCTTTAACTCATTTCCTTCAATTTCTATCATCACCCATTAGATTCCTAGTCATAAATCTCGTTCTTTCATGGTAGAATTAGGGATTTTTGAAAGAATTGGGTATTTAATCAAATTGGGAATTCAGACCTCGATTTGGGGTCGGATTCTGGAACTAATTCCTGTACTTATTATATTGTCTTCCCTGCCTTAACTGCTTCATGCTTTATTGGTATTTCCATGCTTAATTGCTACTTGTCAGACATTGTTTTTCATTGTCGAAGGTATTAGCTACCCCGTAATTTCATTGTCTCATATTATTGGCTAAAGCTGGTTTTTCGGTGTTTTTGGTATATTTTGAATTGGTTTCACTTAGTATTATTATTTGTGTGAAGTTTCATAATGTACAAGCTTTCCGTTTATTTTGGTTTCAGTTTTAAATATTGAGACGAGTTTTGAGTTAAATTGTGAAACTTCTGTTCTTACTGAGTAATTGGTACTGATATGGTGGGATCAGGTTGCACGCTGTAATATGATGAATAAGGGTGATATATTGAGGAGGAATAAGGGTGAAATGTTATTGTATGGTTGGATCGGGTTGCGCGTCGCAACAGGAGGAATAATGGTGATCTATTAAGGAGGAACAAGGGTGAATTGCTATTATATGGTGGGATCGGGTTTCACGCCGCAACAGGAGGAATAAGGGTGGACTAATATGGAGTGATAAGGGTGAATATTCATATTGATGTAGATATATGGTGGGATCGAGATGCGCGCCGCACCAATTTATGTGTTTATGTACCTTTCTTTTATTGAGTAAGTTATTCTGTAGTTTTGCATTTCACTTAAGGATTGGTTATAGCTGGATGCTGATAAGACACTTGAGTTCCGTGTTCGTTCCTTGCAAGTTACTGATGTTAAATATCTTTATGCCAATTATTGATGTTAAATAGTCGAGTCCGGTGGGGGTAGGGCCTAACCTTATTTTCTTGCAGATAATGAGGCACGAAATCCCTAGATTCGGCATGGTTACCAACATCCACTCGAGACTACTAAGCTGGTGGAAAGATCTTCATTCCAGTGACCAGACTTTTGTAATAAAATATCTAGGGAAATCTACCCTCCCTCCTGGAAATCCAACCCAACAACAAGATTATAGAAGCTGCTACTCTCTTTTGGGATTGTGAAAGGTCCGTTTTTCGCTTCGGGGAAATTGAGATGACACCCTTGCTAGAAGAAATAGGAGGATTAGCCGGCTTGGTATGGGAGACTCCAGGTTTATTGATTCCTGAGAACCGCAAGGGCATGGGTTTCCTCAAAATGATGGGTCTGAAAAAGAATCCAGAATTGACATGCCTCAAAGAATCATATATCCCCTTTCACTATTTGTACGAGAGGTACAGTCACAGCAAATCCTACCGTACCTATCCTGATGAATTTGCCATCACCTCATTAGGGCATATTCATCGAAGGGTCTTTGTATTAATGTTCTGTTTTCTGGGGTTGATTGTGTTTCCAATGAAGAAAGCAAGAATCCACACCCGACTAGCCATGGTCACTAAAACTTTAATGGAAGGAATTGGAGGACAACCATTCAGCATCGTGCCCATGATCGTCGCAGAAATATATCGAGCCCTAGAAAAGTGTCAACGGGGAGCTAGTCACTTCGAAGGTTGCAATTTGCTACTTCAGTTATGGCTCGTGGAGCATCTACAAAAGGGTGAATACCGATAAGGGATTCAACGAAGGGACTGGGACGATCATATCGCTTTCCATCATCCAAAGCGAATGAATTATATCCCTAATATGTTTGCTCAGCCAGAGGATGCCAAAGGATGGTTTGAGCTATTTGATAATCTGACCGAGGAGCAAGTACAATGGATGTTTGAGTGGTTTCCGACTGAAGAATTCATCGCCCGGTCCAGAGACGCACCTTTCCTGATACTAATCGGTCTAAGAGGAACGTACCCTTACGTCCCTCTCCGGGTTATGAGGCAAGCTGGTAGGAAGCAGGTTGTACCATAGGTCCACAAGATGAGTCATTTCCGGGCTAACTTCCAGGCTGATGATAGTCCATACAAGTGCCAAGCTCAGCATATGTGGCACTGCAAGATCGTCATGGAAAGGGATACCATCGAGACAGATAGATACCACGCCGGTTGTGCTCCCTACTATTCAGGTTGGTTGGAGGATAATCATAATGGTCTGGGCCATCCCGGACACGTTCAAGGTCACAGGATCATAGATGAAAAGGCTGAGGCACAGGTCAAATACAACCAACTACGCAAGAGGATCCGAGAATGCGAAAGTGAGCACCGTGAGATACAAGAAGCCAATTAGAAACTAATTGAGGAATGGAAGGATATGCTGTCAGCGCCAATAAGCGACTGGGATATTTGGAGCGAGGTATAGTGGAGCTGGAAAGAAGGTTCCTCAAAAGGGTCGAAGACTGCCGGAATGCTGAGGGGAACGAAGGCGGACATCTAGCCAGAGACTACCTGCTGCTGGGACTTCGCGAGTTAGGAAAGCTGTTCGATGGAGCCAAAGATGCCGAGTCTGGGGAAGGTCCTTCTGGGACCAAGTAGATAGGAGTTTTTCTTCTTTTTACGAAATGTAATAAGGCCAATGGCGACTAGCGACTTTTATTTCCTGTTATTTACTGTCGATTTGGGATTCGTCTACTTTTTTATCAATAAAATGAGGCATTTAGCATTCCAAGTTGTCCAAATCAACTTGTCGCTAGGCCTACCTCAGGCACAAAGAGGTCCCCCAAATTAGGACACAATTTACATTCCCGCACTATGTGTTTAAATATGGCAACATTTTTTTATGATCCTCACTAACTTGTTACCCTTTTGTTTTTCGTTTATTTATTCCCATCCCCAAAGGTTAGTTCGTGAACTCTGGCAACATCATCCTATTTCACAAGATCCAGGGGCCCTCCACCCACTCCTCCTCTCAGTCCCGTCAAAAACAAGAACAAAGGGAAGATGGAATATTTGAACAACGCCAGAAAGGAAAACTCAACTGAACGGGTAGAGGCCACTCACGGTCATGGTACTTTGGTTCCCAAGGAGAATGCATCCCAACTGGAACAAAAGCTACTGAAATTTCAGGAAGAACTTGATCAAGTCCGGAATCTGGCAAATCTGTCATAGATATCAACTTCCCAAATGCTCAGAACATCCCGAAGAAACAAAACCATCCCGCTCCTCACCACCACTGTAACACCTGCCATACTTCTAATACCTTGCTACTCATCCCAGAACCACAAAACTCCACAAATGACCACTGCCACACCCACCGTAACACCCCCATCTACGTGGAGACTGTGTCGCACTCCACCTCGCCCATCTCAGACACACCCGAGTCTGATTATAAAGATTTGTTTATCAAGAACCTGGCTGAAGAACTTAAGAAATTGACTAGCAAAATTCAGGGCGTTGAAGGGAGTAAGGGAATTGAAGGGCTGAACTACGAAGATCTTTGCATACAGCCCGATGTCGAACTGCCCGAGGGGTACAAACCTCCTAAGTTCGAGATGTTCGATGGAACAGGAGATCCAAGGGTACATTTGAGAACGTACTGTGACAAGATGGTTGGAGTAGGAAAAGACGAGAAAATCCGCATGAAGCTTTTCATAAGGAGCTTGAAAGGAGATGCTTTGTCCTGGTACATCAGCCAGGATCCTAAGAAATGGTCAAGTTGGGTCAGTATGGCCTCTGATTTCATGGACAGGTTCAGATTTAACACAGAAAATGCGCCAGATGTGTTCTACATTCAGAATCTGAATAAGAAACCTACATAAACGTTTCGCGAGTATGCTACTCGCTGGAGGTCGGAAGTCGCTAAGGTCAGACTTGCCTTGGAGGAGGAACAAATGAACAAATTCTTTGTCCGGGCACAAGACCCGCAATACTATGAGCGACTAATGATGATTGAAAGCCACAAATTTTCTGACATCATCAAGCTGGGGGAACGAATTGAAGAAGGCATTAAGAGCGGTATGGTCACAAACTTCGAGGCCTTGCAATCCGGTGGTGTGTCCAAAAAGAGAGACGTAGGAGCTGTGATGGTTGTACAAAGAACCAAATCTCCTATCAAATACCAAACCTACCCAACACCTCCACTCACATATCAGCCCACTCCGAATTACCAAGCACACTCACCCACTTATCAATCACCTCCACCACCCACATATCAGCCTACTTCACCCAAATATTCCCAACCCGCACATGTTTACCAAGCCTACAATACTCAACCATCCCACTATTAATCCCCGCCTGCAGGCCAAAACTTCCCTAGACCTCGACCAAATTTTGACCGAAGACCTCCAAGACAGTATACGGCTATTGCTGAACCTATCGACCAGTTGTATGAAAGACTTAAAGCTGCTGGTTATGTCACCCCTATCCCTGTTGTAACCCCTGAGAACCCTTCTTAGTGGGTTAATCCAAATAAATCCTGTGCATACCATTCCAGCATGAAAGGATACACCATTGACGAATGCCGTTCTCTGAAAGATAAAATCTAGACTCTAATTGATAAAAAGATTATTGTGGCAAAGGAGCCTGCTCTAAATGTCCGCAATAACCCTCTGCCTGACCACAAGGGAGGAGGCGTTCACATGATTGAAATAGAGGATGATTGGGATCCCAAAGGATCGATCGGTTTGATCACAGAAGGTGACGACCCAAAGCAACCAATAGTCACCCTTAATACGATCATAGTCCAGATTCAGCCCTCTGGGGATGCCGAGGTAAATATGTCCATACCGCTGGAGTTTGAAGCGCCACCATCTGCAAAGACGCCAGCGCCAATTGAGGTCGAATTCGTGTCTCCAGCAAAGGCACCTACACCATTCGAAGTTGCAGTCTTACCGCCCAAGGTGCAGGCGCCGTTCGGAGTAAAGATAGCCACGCCAATTCCAGTGGCAATGTCAGCCATAACACCATTCCATACAAAGGTTATACCATGGTACTACACAGCCGAGGCAAGAAGGAAAGGCAAGGTTATGTTCGGGGAAGCTGTTGCGGCATAGGGTATGACGAGAACTGGTAGAGTCTATACCCCGGAACATCTGGCTGAGTCGAGCAAGCAGGCTTCTAGCCGGCCAACCATCACCGAGACCGGTCCAGATGATCTTTGGAGAAAGATACAGGCCAACGAATACTCGGTCATTGATCAGCTGAACAAAACACCGGCGCAAATTTCTATCCTTGCTTTGCTACAAAATTCTGATGCACACAAGAATGCCTTGTTAAGGGAGCTGAGTGAAGCATATGTGCCAAGCAACATCACCGGCGGAGAGATGGCTAACATGGTAGGATAGGTATTGGAAAGTCACAAGATCACTTTTCATGAAGATGAGCTGCCACCAGAAGGGATGGGTCACAACAAGGCTTTGCACATCACCGTGCAATGCGAAGATTATTTTATCACCAGAATCCTGATTGATGGAGGGTCCAGCCTCAACATTTGTCCGTTGGTAACACTCAGGACATTGGGAAAGGGACTTCATGAGATCAAGGACGGGGCCATCAACGTAAAAGCTTTTGACGGCTCCCAAAGGTCCACCATTGGGGAAATTAGCTTGTGTCTACAAATGGGGCCTACTTGGTTCGATGTTGATTTTCAAGTGATAGACGTGCCGGCATCTTACAATTTGTTGTTGGGACGACCATGGATTCATGCCGCTGGGGCCGTGGCATCAACACTACATCAGGCAGTGAAGTTTGAGTGGAACCACCAAGAGGTGATCATTCACGGCGACGGTAGCAATCCCATATACAGTCGCCAGACCACCCCAGCAATCGGAGGTAGAAGAAAGATAGGTGGGGAGACCTATCACCACATCCAGCGAGTCAGCGCCGTTGACGAGGACAAATGGTCGGACAATAAAATTGAGAGCATATTGAATTGGAGTGGGTACGAACCGCGTAAAGGGCTTGGCAAGAACCTCCAAGGAATCGCTAAGCCCATAAAGCTCAAGAAGCATGGCACCACCTTCGGTCTAGGATATGATTACACCTGGGAGGAATTCAACAACTGGTGGCCATCATGGCGTCGTACTCACTATCCGCTGGAGCAGCCAATACCACACTTGGAACAGAATTTCCAACCGGCCGGTATTATCTATGGGTCAGAAGAAGAGGAAGCACTGGCAGCAGTGAAGAATTTGTTCCTGGAAGATGATGATATGGATTGTTGCATCATTCTCGAGGAGGGGGGAGGAAGGACCTTCCATACAAGCTGTGAGTGGAGGAGCATGCCTCAATAACTGGACCATCAGAACCACCAGAGCCCGGCAAGCCTCGGGGTAGCAAGGCTGAACAAGCACCATGCACTATCTTTTAACTTTACAAGTTTTTCTTTCGCATTTTAAATTTCCACAATAAGATCTTCAATGTTCAAAACAGTTATGGAATTTATCAAAGCATTTCAATTTTTTTTATAAATCAACACTTTTATTATTTTCTCTCATTACTCTACTTATACAGCATTACTATTACTTATCTTGATGAACCGATGACTGTGACATGCAATGAGACAACGCAACAAACGGATATAGATTCAGAGGAAGATGACATACCGGAGGAGATTGTGAAGGAAGTTGAGAATTTTGAAAACAGACCGAAGTTCAACCTGGACGAGACAGAAATTGTTAACCTGGGAGATGCAAAAAATGTCAAGGAAACGTGAATCAGTGTTCACTTATCGTCATTAGAAAAGAAGGAATACACAGAGTTTCTAAGAGAATATGAGGACATATTCGCCTGGTCATATGACGACATGACGGGCCTGAGCACGTCTATTGTGGCTCACAAACTACCAACTGATCCAACATGTCCACCGGTAAAGCAAAAGCTCAGAAAGTTCAAACCTGATATGAGTCTGAAAATCAAGGAAAAAGTCACTAAGCAGGTCAAAGCTAAAGTTCTCAGGGTTGTTGAGCATCCGACATGGTTAGCTAACACTGTGCCAGTACCAAAGAAGGACGGGAAGGTTAGAGTCTGTGTCGACTACCGGGATCTCAACCGGGCCAGTCCGAAAGACGACTTCCCTTTGCCAAACATACACACCCTGATCGACAATTGCGCCAAGCATGAGCTGCAGTCATTTGTGGATTGTTTCGCCGGTTACCACCAGATTTGGGTGGATGAAGAAGATGCTGAGAAAACGGCTTTCATTACGCCGTGGGGAATGTACTGCTACAAGATGATGCCGTTTGGTTTAAAGAATGCAGGGGCCACCTACATGAGGGCTATGACCACCATTTTTCATGATATGATACACAAGGAGATCGAGGTGTACGTAGATGATGTTATCATCAAGTCCAAGAAGGCTACCGATCACATGGAAGATTTGAGAAAGTTTTTCAATAGGTTGTGAAGGTACAACTTGAAACTGAATTCCGCAAAGTGCGCATTTGGGGTACCCGCTGGAAAATTGCTGGGGTTTATGTGAGTCGCGAGGAATAGACTGGATCCATCAAAGGTCAAAGCAATTCAAGACTATCACGCCAAAGACAAGAAGGGCGTGATGAGTTTCTTGGGGAGA
>NW_017670404.1:747394-788767 GCF_001879085.1 Nicotiana attenuata | reverse complement strand
ATGATGATGAGCAGCATTAAATCCCCCAACCTAAAGCTATGGAAATTATGTGAAAGTTATACGATCCTTTTATTTGATGATGTGGTGATCGTTTAAAGCTTTTGATTGATCATTATGATTTCTTTTTTCTTGTATGATAGTTCTTCCTAATGAGATGGTGTTTAGTTATACATACTAGTAGTATTCCATGGTACTAACATCCCTTTTTCCGGGGCGCTACATCTTTGAATGGATATAGGTGGCTCCTTAGCAGACAGTGCCGATCGTAGGTAGCGGAGCATCCTCCACTCAGCAATCTTGGTGAGCCCCTTTTCTTCCATGGGTTATGGAGTATGTCTTTTGTTATAAATTGCCATATTTGAGGTATAGCGAGGGCCTTGTTGCCGGCATTGTCATAACTGTCTTTTGTATCTTTAGAGGCTCCGTAGACGTTTGTGTGGGTTATGTACGGGTGTTGGATGGGTCAATGAGCTGTGTTGTAATTCTAAACTCTAGTTCTTCTAAACTGTATCTGTATGAGGTCTTGGAAACTTAACTATGGTTTAAGGGTTGTAATATAAAATGAACTAACAATGTTGCATGTACGATCTTTCCTACTGTCTAAATAAATGAAAGCATGGTTTCCTTGATCATAGTGAGTTGGGTAGAAAGTGTCCAAAAGGCTTGCTCAGTTGGGTTCACTCAATTGAGCGCCGGTCGCGCCTCCCGAGGTTGGGGCGTGACAAACTTGGTATCAGAGCCTAAGGTTTTAAAGTGTCCTAGGATGTCTCGGAGCCGTGTCTAGTAGAGTCCTTCATATCGGTGTGTAGTCGACCACATCTATAAGTTGGAGGCTACTTGGGCATTTAGGAATAACACCCCTTCTTTGATATTCTGGATCGTGCGGCAATTATGAAACTATTCCTCCTCTAACTAGTGCATTCCTTCATTTCTCAGTACATGGCACCCAAGAAGAAAGCAAGAACTGGCCAAGGAGCCAATGCTGCCCCAGGAGCAGCAGTCGACTCCGTAGTTGATGATGCGGGTGAGAACCCGAGGGGTGAGGACATTCCCCCGACTACTATACCAGTTCCTACATCTGCTGAGGGTGCTACTATCCCTCCCATTGATATTCCTGTTCCGCCTCCAGCCCCAGCTTCCGGTTCTAGTAATTCTGATGGAGATCTTAGGGGAGCTATTCAGATGCTGACTGAGCTAGTGGCCTCTCAGGCCCAGATGTCAAATGTTACGCCCAGTACATCTAGCCAGCAAGGGGATTCCACCAGTTCTAAGGTAAACAGATTTCTTCAGCTAGACCCTCCAGTGTTTACGGGTGCAAATCCCGAGGAAGACCCCCGGGATTTTATTGATGAGATGCACAACACCCTCAGGGTTATGCGTGCAACTGAGACAGAGGGAGTAGAGTTGGCTGCCTACCTTCTTAAAGGGGTGGCCTATTCATGGTTTGAGTTGTGGGAAGATTCCCGTGAGGAGGGGAGCCCTCCGATGAGGTGGAGCGAGTTTGTCGATGCCTTTGTAGATTATTTCCTGCCTACAGAGACAACGGCAGCCCGTGCAGCAGAATTTGAGAATCTAAAGCAAGGTAGCAAAAGTGTGTGGGAGTACCACAAGGAGTTTGCCCGCCTGTCCAAGTATGCTATTCACATGTTGCCTACAATGGAGGCCAGGGTGCGCCGGTTTGTTCAGGGCCTTAATCCTTTGACTATTAATAAGGCTTCTACAGCTGCTTTGAATTCTGACATGAATTATGGGAAGATGGTGGCATTTGCTCAGGCCACAGAGAACTGTAAACTGAAGAACAGGATGGAAAGAGAGGGTAACAGCAAGGCCCGGTCTGCGGGCAACTTGGGAGAGTCACTAGGTGGGGGAAGATCAACTTTCAGGGGAGGATCATCAGTGCCGTCCCAGTCTGTTACACAGTCTTCAGCCAATGCACCACCATCATGGCCCAGCTAGCAGCAGCAATGGAGTCGTTTCAGGCCCAGTCAGGGCAACCGAGGATCCCACTAGCGGGGTCGGTCAGGAGAGAGATCCCAGTAGCAGCAGAGGTCCTCGTGCCCTAGGTGCGGGAAGATGCACTCAGGGAATTGCTACATGGAGTTACCCGTATACTACGGATATGGGATGAGGGGCCATATTCAGAGGCATTGTCGTGTATCCCGCCAGGGTGCAGGTAGGGGCACAGCACAGCCAGCCAGCCCAGCAGCTGCCACATCTTCAGCACCTCTCCAGCTCGAGGTACCCCAGCACCCGCGGGGTGTGGTGCAGCTAGGGGTGGTGTGCAGAGCTAGGGAGGACCCAGCCGGTTCTATGCTATGAGTGGTCGCCAGACTGCAGAGGCTTCTCCAGATGTTGTTACAGGTATTCTGACTATCCAATCTAATGATGTGTATGCACTTATTGACCCCGGTTCCACCTTGTCCTATGTTACCCCTTATGTTGCTATGGAATTTGGGATAGAACCAGAACAGCTTCATGAGCCATTCTCGGTGTCTACTCCGATGGGTGAGCCTATTATGGCTGCACGAGTTTATAAAGGTTGTGTTGTCACGGTACGTGGTAGGGTACCATGGCCGATCTTATTGAATTGGGGATGGTCGATTTTGATGTAATAATGGGAATGGATTGGCTTTATTCATGTTTTTCCAAACTTGATTGTTGGACTAGAACTATGAGGCTTGAATTTCCTAATGAGCCTGTTGTGGAAAGGAAGGGAGATAATGTAATGCCAAAAGGTCGGTTTATTTCTTACCTTAAGGCCGCAAGGATGATCAAGAAGGGGTGTATCTATCATTTAGTTCGGGTTACAGACACCGATGTTGAGGCACCTAGCCTTGAGTCTGTGCCAGTTGTGAATGAATTCCCGGATGTCTTTCCAGATGAGCTCCCTGGGATCCCACCAGACAGGGAGATCGGTATCGATGTGATGCCAGGCACGTAGCCTATATCAATTCCACCTTATAGAATGGCACCGGCAGAATTGAAAGAGCTAAAGGGACAATTGAAGGATTTGCTAAAGAAGGGCTTCATCCGGCCGAGTGTGTCACCATGGGCGCACCGGTTTTGTTTGCAAGGAAGAAAGATGGGTCGCTACGGATGTGTATTGATTACCGGCAACTCAACAAAGTCACAATCAAAAATAAATACCCTCTACCAAGGATAGATGATTTGTTTGATCAATTGCAAGGTGCTAAGTGTTTCTCAAAAATTGACTTGCGGTCCGGGTATCATCAATTGAAGATTAGGGAGCAGGATATTCCAAAAACAGCTTTCAGGACACGGTATGGGCACTTTGAATTTCTGGTGATGTCGTTTGGGCTAACAAATGCCCCGACAGCTTTCATGGATCTTATGAATCGAGTCTTCAAGCCTTTTCTAGACTCTTTTGTGATAGTGTTCATTGACGATGTTCTTGTGTATTCCCGAAGTCGGGAGGACCATGCTGACCATCTCAGGGCAGTTCTGCAGACTCTTCAACAGCACCAATTGTATGCGAAATATTCGAAATCTGAATTTTGGCTTGAATCTGTCACGTTCTTGGGCCATGTCGTCTCCAGGGAAGGAATTATGGTTGATCCTCAAAAGATTGCAGCAGTGAAGAATTGGCCTAGACCTACCACTCCAACAGAGATTCGCAGTTTCTTGGGTTTGGCTGGGTACTACAGAAGATTTGTGGAGGGATTTTCCACTCTTGCCTCTCCATTGACTAAATTGACACAAAAAGCAGTTAAGTTCCAGTGGTCCGATGCTTGTGAAAGGAGCTTCCAGGAATTGAAATCAAGATTGACTACACCACCGGTATTAACCCTGCCAGAGGGTACAGAGGGATTTGTGGTGTATTGCGATGCTTCAAGTATCGGGCTTGGGTATGTGCTAATGCAACACGGCAAGGTTATAGCTTACGCTTATAGGCAACTCAAGAATCATGAAAAGAACTATCCAACCCACGACTTAGAGCTGGCGGCAGTGGTGTTTGCACTAAAGATTTGGCGACATTATTTGTATGGGGTCCATGTGGATGTATTTACGGACCACAAGAGCCTTCAATATATTTTCAAACAAAAGGAGTTGAATCTAAGACAGAGGAGATGGCTCGAGTTACTTAAGGACTATGACATCGATATTCTCAATCCCCCGAGGAAGGCCAATGTTGTGGCGGATGCTCTTAGTCGGAAATCTATGGGAAGTTTGGCTGAATTGAAGGCATATCAGAGGCTGTTGGCCAGGGAGGATCACCAGTTGGCTAGTTTGGGAGTTCGTCTTGCAAACTCTAGTGAAGGGGGATTAATCGTGCAGAATAGGGTTGAATCATCGCTTGTGGCGGAAGTGAAGGAGAAGCAATTCAACGATCCATTGTTAGCACAAGTGAAAGAAGGGATTCATAAACACAAGGCCACGGCTTTTTCCTTTGGCATGGATGATGGTACCCTACGGCACCAAGGCCGCCTATGTGTGTTGCAGATAGTGACGGTCTTCGGGAAAGGATCATGGCAGAGGCTCACACTTCTGGGTATTTCGTGCACTCAGGTTCTACAAAAATGTATCATGATCTCAAGGAAGTTTATTGGTGGAACAACATGAAAAGGGATGTGGCGGACTTTGTGGCAAAATGTTCGAACTGTCAGCAAGTGAAAGCCGAACATCGAAGGCCCGGTGGATTGGCTCAAAGCATAGAAATTCCAATGTGGAAATGGGAAATGATCAACATGGATTTTGTGGTAGGGTTACCGCGTACTCTGCGCAAGTTCGACTCAATTTGGGTAATCGTGGATCGACTCACGAAATCAGCACACTTCTTGCCAGTCAAATCTACTGACACAGCGGAACAGTATGCTTAGTTGTATATCAAAAAAAATTATCAGGTTGCATGGCACTCCAGTCTCAATCATTTCGGATCGAGGGGCTCAGTTCACAGCCAACTTTTGAAAGAAATTTCAGCAAGGCTTGGGTACACAGGTAAATCTTAGTACAGCTTTTCACCCTCAGACCGACGGGCAAGCGAAGCGGACTATTCAGACGCTTGAGGACATGTTGCGTGCTTGTGTTCTTGATTTCAAAGGTAGATGGGATGATCATTTGCCACTTATAGAGTTTGCTTATAACAACATCTTCCATGCTAGTATCCAGATGGCACCATTTGAGGCGTTGTATGGTAGAAGATGTAGGTCTCCCATTGGGTGGTTCGAGGTTGGAGAAGCTGAATTGATAGGGCTGGACCTTGTGCATCGGGCCATGGAGAAAGTCAAGATTATTAAGGAAAGGTTTAAAACTGCTCAGAGTCGCCAAAAGTCTTATTCAGACATTCGTTGCAGAGATTTGGAGTTCAAAGAAGATGATTGGGTATTTTTGAAGGTTTCCCCCATAAAGGGTATCATGCGATTTGGAAAGAAAGGGAAATTCAGTCCGAGGTATGCCGGACCGTACAGAATCATTCAGAGGATCGGTCAGGTGGCATACAAGCTCGAGCTGCCACCTGAGATGTCATTGGTACACCCAGTCTTCCATGTGTCTATGTTGAAGAAGGTAGTGGGAGATCCGTCCACTATTGTGCCGGTTGAAATTATTGAGGTCAATGAAGAACTGTCATATGAAGAAATTCCAGTTGCCATTCTTAATAGGCAAGTTCGGAAGTTGAGAAACAAAGAAATTGCCCCCGTGAAAGTGTTATGGTGGAACCAGCAGGTTGAGGAAGCCACTTGGGAAGCCGAGGAAGAAATGAAAAAGAAGTACCCGCATTTGTTTATATAGCCATGTAATAGCTCCTATGAATTTGGTTCCTATGAACTTTGTATCACTTGATTTGGTCTATGTAAAAATATTCCGTTTTGGTTATATGTTGCCTATGGGGCCATGTTTGGTGTCGTTACGAGTTATGTCATGTCAATGGATCGTGTATATGCTATTAGGATATGTTTCTGGGGCTCTCTGACAGGTGGATAGGCCTAGTTACAAAGGAAACTCTGGCAAAATTTTTGGAAATGTAGGAAGTTAGCCAAATTTGGGGTTGTTCATATGTTTCATGATGTGAAAAAGCTGAAGTTGCATAAGGTTGCTAATGAGTGAACCTTGATCCTCATTCGAGGACGAATGATCTTAAGTGGGGGAGGATGTATGGCCCCGTGAATTTTTTACTCAAAAACCCAAAATCTCGTAGTGCCAAGTTCGGACCTTTTGGATTGATTTGTGCATTAAAAAGTAAAGGAATAATGTTGTTCGAAGAGCGCGTTTCTACGGCCCATTATGCGACCTCATAATAGCAATGTGCACCGCATAACTGCCGCAAAGTGAGGCAGAATGTTGGCTAATTTGAGGACAACTATGCGGCCAAATTATGCGATCGCATAATGGATATGTAGGCCGCATAGACATGGCATAACCTCCTTGGGATTTTGCGAGGGGTAGTTCTGCGGTGCATTATGCGACCGCAGAACGGGTAAGCGGATCGCATTTTTGTCTCATACCCGGGCAGAATGTTCAAGGTTCGAGAGTTATTTTTGCGGTTCCTTTTGTGGGCCGCATATCAGTTATGCGGTCGCATATGCGACCGTAGATTGAGTCGGGGCTCCTATTTTCTAACTTTTAAAACCGGACCCCATCTCATTAAAAATACCCCATTAGACCCTTTTATGCTATTTTCTGTTACATTTAGAGTGATAGAAGAATTCTAGAGAGAGGAAATGATCCTCAACAAGTCCCCATTCAACCTTGCCCAAATCTTTGAAGATTATCAAGTAAAGTTACTATGCCTTCATCCTAAGAGGTAAGAACTTGTGCCCTAATCTTTGATTTCGGAATTCCTACTAAAATGAGTAATTAATAAGTGGGTTCATGGGTATAATAATTGATTATCTTGCATGCAGGAATGATAAAAGGGTATGGGGAGATTCTGAGCTAAAAATGTAACAAATGGGGTGTGGGATGATAGGACCTATCACAGAAAGGTCCTAAAATCAAAATGCACACTTAGTGCTTGATAATATACTCAAATGAGCTAGAATCTTAATCATTTCTCTAATTTTTGGTTCAACTTGTAATTCTCATATAATAGATCGAAGTTGCTAAGAGTTCCAGAATTTTGTAAGAATATAAGGAAAGCTCTATTGAGGTGTGTATGGCTAAAACCCCCTCTTCCTAGAAATTGAGCACCTTTGGTGTCTATGCAAATGTTGTAAGACCGAAATTTGATTGATGTGCTGATTGTTATTTCATATGAATTGGTGTTGCAAATATATACGTGAAAGGTGTGTCTCAATGTGTTCAATATACTATTCTTGGTAATTTAAAGATATGAGAAGAATGTGAACCATGTGTTGAAATGCCTAGACTTCAAGTCAAGTTTAAACTGAGATTGCTATGCCAAACTATGTGAAATCTTCTCTATGCTTACAACTTGAATTGCTCTTGTATGTGCCTATTATCTTAAATTGCAAGGTTAACGTTGAAAGTGGAAATGACGTGAAATGTGGGAAAGAAGAGCTTGAGTTATGAAATGTGGCCTAGTGCCAAGTATGTTGTGATAATTGTGGCCCCAAGTGCCTATGAATTGATATATGTGAAATAAATATTGAAATGAGATGATTAATGAAAAAAGAACAACGTCTTGGTAAGACGGCCTAGCCGATCGGGCCATGATCAAACGTCATGCCGCACACATGGTGGCATTGTGCTGATATTGAATCCAAAAAGTGAGAACGAGATTGTGATTGAGATACGTCTCCAATGAGGCAACCTAGCCGATCGAGTCGTGATCGGACTCCGTACAAGAAAGCGATGGTATTGTGAATGATGATGAACAGTACTAAATGCCCCAACCTAAAGCTATGGAAATTATGTGAAAGTTACATGATCCTTTTATTTGATGATGTGGTGATCGTTTAAAGCTTTTGATTGATCTTTATGATTTCTTTGTTCTTGTATGATAGTTCTTCCTAATGAGATGGTGTTTAGTTATACATACTAGTACTATTCCATGGTACTAACGTCCCTTTTTCTGGAGGTGCTACATCTTTGAATGGATGTAGGTGGCTCCTTAGCAGACAGTGTCGATCGTAGGTAGCGGAGCATCCTCCACTCAGCAATCTTGGTGAGCCCATTTTCTTTCAGGGGTTATGCAGTATGTCTTTTGTTATAAATTACCACATTTGAGGTATAGCCGGGGCCTTGTTGCCGGCATTATCATAACTGTCTTTTGTATCTTTAGAGGCTCTGTAGACATTTGTGTGGGTTATGTACGGGTGTTGGATGGGTCAATGAGCTGTGTTGTAATTCTAAACTCTAGTTCTTCTAAACTGTATCTGTATGAGGTCTTGGAAACTTAACTATGGTTTAAGGGTTGTAATATAAAATGAACTAACAATGTTGCATGTACGATCTTTCCTACTGTCTAAATAAATGAAAGCATGGTTTCCTCGATCATAGTGGGTTGGGTAGAAAGTGTCCAAAAGGCTTGCTTAGTTGGGTTCACTCGATTGAGCGCCGGTCGCGCCTCCCGAGGTTGGGGCGTGACAGGGCGTATCAAGGCTCGCTAGTTTGATGATCCCCACTTGTTGGTGTTGAAGAATACAGTGCAGCAGGGTGGTGCTAAGGAGGTTGTGATTGGTGATGATGGTGTTATGCGGCTTCAAGGCCGAATTTGTGTTCCAAATGTTGATGGGTTGAGAGGGTTGATCCTTGAGGAGGCTCACAGTTCACACTATTCCGTTCACCCATGTGTCACGAAGATGTATCGTGACTTGAAACAACACTATTGGTGGCGAAGAATGAAGAAAGACTTCGTTGCTTATGTATCTTAGTGTTTGAATTGTCAACAGGTAATGTAAGAACATCATAAATCGGGTGGATTTACCTAGAGATTGGAGATACCGAGTGGAAGTGGGAGCGCATCACTATGGATTTTGTGGTAGGCTTGTCATGGACCTTGAGGAAGTATGACACAGTTTGGGTTATTGTGGACTGGATGACTAAGTCCGCACACTTCATTCAGGTGGAGACTTCCTATTCTTTAGAGTGGTTGGCTCAGATTTACATTCAGGAGATTATCCACCTGCACGACGTGCCCATTTCAATCATTTCTGATCGAGGCACACAGTTCACATTGCATTATAGGGGAGTCGTGCAACGTGAGTTGGGCACGCGGGTTTATTTGAGCACAACATTTCATCCTCGGACGGACGGACAGTCGGAGCGCACTATTTAGATCTTGGAGGACATGTTATGTGCTTGTGTTATAGATTTTGAAGGTTCATGGGACCAGTTCTTACCTCTAGCAGAGTTTGCATACAACAATAGTTACCAGTCGAGTATTCATATGGCGTTGTATAAGGCCTTATATGGGAGGTGGTGTCATTCGCTGTTTGGTTGGTTTTAGCTTGGAGAGGCTAGCTTGTTGGGCACTCATTTAGTCTGTGATGTTATGGAGACGGTTAAGGTGATTCAAGAACGGCTTCGTACAACTCAGTCTAGACATCAGAGTTATGCGGGCCAGAAGCTTCGGGATGTAGCTTATATGGTGGGGAGAAGGTTCTTCTCCGAGAGTTGCCTATGAAGGGCGTGATACGGTTTGGGAAGAAGGGCAAGTTGAGCCAGAGGTTTATTGGGCCATTTGCGATCTTAGAGAAAGTTGGGAGGTTGCCTGCAGGCTTACATTGCCTCCTAGCATATCAGGAGTACATCCGATATTCCATGTTTCCATGCTTCAGAAGTACCATGAGGACAACTCGCATGTTATAGACTTCACCACGGTCTAGCTTGATGAAAATTTGTCCTATGAGGAAGAGCCGGTGGCTATTCTAGCCCAACAGGTTTGAAAGTTGAGAGCTAAGAGTTTTCCTTCTGTGAAAGTTCAATGGAAAGGTCTGTCGATCAAGGCAGCTGCGTGGGGAATCCATGTCCGGTATGCGGAGTAGATACCCTCACCTTTTCACCAGTCCAGGTACCTATCTATATCAGACGAACGCCTCCTTTTAAGGTGGAGAATGTGATGACCCGATAGGTCATTTTGAGTTCTAGTCTTAATATTTATGATTCGATACCTCCCGTAGCTTCATTTTATGTTTTTTTGGTTTGCGAGCATGGTCCGTATCGCTTTTTGAAAAACTTTTATGTGAATTTTTGAAGAAAATAAAAATTTGATTAAAAATGAGGCTATAGTTGAACACACTCAATATTTTTGGGTAAACAATCACATATTGATATTTTGATGATTCCGGTAGGATTGTATTGTGATTTTGGACCTGGGCATGCCCGAAATCAAATTTGGAGGTCCCTAGGTTGATTTGACTTGTTTTGCCGAAAGTTAGCAATTTGAAAGTTTGAAAATTTCTTAGGTTTGATTGTCGGTTGACTTTATAGTCATCGGGTCCGGATTTTAGTTTTGGGACTTGGAATAGGTCTGTTTTGTTAATTCAAACTTGTATTCAAAATTTGGTGCAATTCGGAGTTGTTTTGATAGGATTCGGACGCTTGGTTGTGATTCTAGAGGTTCTTCAGTTTTCTTTTGAATTTCATGCATTTTGATGTCCGATTTGTGGTTCTAGATATTTTTTGGTGTCTTGATCATGCGAGCGAGTTTATATGATGTTATTACACTTGTGTGCATGCTTGGTTTGGTATTCAGATAAGTGTTGTTGCAGGGTGAGCAAGCGTGAAAAGCACGAAGGGTGTTGTTGTGCTTTATGTGAATATTATTATCATTGACTGAGAGATTGTGAGGATTAAAGCATGAAGGGTGATACCGTGCCATTTCATAAATAATATCATTATTATATTGTGAGGATGAGAGTAAAAGCACGACGGGTGATTCCGTGCCATTGTTGATTTCACTGATTTATTTAATTTCTGAATTGGTGATTTAATTGGGTGCATTGTTGTTTATTTCGAAAAAAAGGCTACGTGGTAATTTTTTACTTGTCATTCTTATCGTACTCCCCTTTCTACTTGTTTCCTCCCAGTTATTGTTTTAAATGCCCTACTTGTTATTTTTGCTACTTTATGTATATATCTGCACATGATTTTAGTAGGTGTCGTGTCATAGCCTCGTCACTGCCTCGTCGGGGTTAGGCTCGATACTTACGGAATACATTGGGTCGGTTTTACTCAAGATACACTTCTACACTTCTTGTGCAGATATTGGTGTTGGTCCCAGCGGTGCTTCTGCTCAAATCATATCTACATCGGAGACTTGAGGTAGAGCTGCTGGCATTCTTAATCCCTGAAGTCCCCATCTATTTCTATCTTACTGTTTATTTCATTTCGACAATTGTATTTCATTCAAACCACAATTGTAGACTTCTAGTTGCTCATGTACTGGTGACTTCGAATTTGGGATTAGACTAGCCGTAGAGTATTATGGGTATTATCTTAGGTATTACAGCTTCACTATTCGTTAATAACTGTTATCCCTCTATTTTAAATTGTTAAAATGGTTAATTGGTTATCTGATGTTGGCTTGCCTAGCAGCAGATGTTAGGCGCCATCACGACCCCGAGGTCGGAAATTCGGATCGTGAAAAATATGGATATCCATATTATTCGCCGGTTAACCCATTTTTTATCCGTATTAAATATGGGTTCTGGTAAGATAAATTATTCATTTTTGCATTATCCATTTTCGACCGGACCAATATCCGACCCGACCTTCCCGTTTGCCTTCCCAAGTGGCGAATATGCTGTCAAGTGCATGTCGCACCTTCTATCATAGGTATTGATTAACTTTGCTCACTAAGGTTTAAACGTATAAAAAAGGATTTCAACAAAATTTGAAGCCTAATATTTTAAGGCCTTTTCTCACTCACTGTCCACTAGGTTGGCTTCAGATGTGAAGTCATCAGATACTTTATAGATGTAGTTTTTTCCAATTCTTCTCCAATGGCCGTTAGATTTGATTTATTTTCTTAATCAAAGAAATA
Source organism: Nicotiana attenuata (assembly GCF_001879085.1). Lineage (NCBI taxonomy): Eukaryota > Viridiplantae > Streptophyta > Magnoliopsida > Solanales > Solanaceae > Nicotiana > Nicotiana attenuata. The sequence goes on along the minus strand of NW_017670404.1, from coordinate 776,862 downwards.
TAGCATTTATATTAGTTTGAACCCTACACCACAATTGGTGGATTTTGATTAAAAAAGAAAAAATTAGTTTGAACATGATATAAATCCTGTAACTTCTTTGGTAATTCATGTACCAAATGAATAAACCTATTAATTGTTGTAATTTGAGAAAACCTTTGTAACTATAAATAGAGCACTTTGGCTCATAGATTATATGGTTGAAATAAGAAGAAAAGTCCCCTCCTCCTCTCTACATCTCTTGTCTACTCTTGTTTAATATTGTTCTATTTTTTCTTTTATTTTATAACATTATTTTCAGCATGAGTCTCTAACTACATGAGTTGAGCTAATTTTCTTTCCGATTCAGTCTGGCAGTATTTCAAGCTAGAGGCTTCAGCATAAGAAATTCAATTTATAATAGAATTATAAGCAGACAGTGAGGTACGTTGCTGACCTCATGTTATATTTACTTTGATTTTTCTCGCAGGATGCTATGCTATCATTAGATGAATTAGGTACTATATACTACATGGTAAATTAATCTTTAATCATATATTTAGCTCTAAAAGCATGATTGTTTACCCGTATAATGTTATAGTTGAATGTTACCCGTATAATGTTACTCTTTACCCGTATAACGTTACGAAAATTAGACTAACGACTAGAAATAGAGGAGATAACAAGCCTGACTCCAAACTTAGCCTTTCCGATAACAAACGTAAAAGCAATTGTAAAACTGTTCAATTTGTGCGTAACAAGATAGTTGGTTATAGCTTTTGGGTGCAGAATGCTTCATGTCCCTACAATGGTTGTTAATTCTCCTATTTATAGATCTATTGAGAGGGACAAGATCCCCAAAACAAGATCCTCTTGAATAAGAATAAAAACGTCATTGATGGGTGCATAAAGGTTGGCTTTGATATTCTCTGTAACGGCTGCTCATTAAATGTTATCTGATGTCAAACCTTTGAATCTCTATTATCAGCTATGCTTCCTTTGGGATCCATCCGGTACCGGCTATACAGCTCGCACCGGGTACGAGTAGTTTGTTGACTCACCTTTTGCCTGTCTTTGGTTACACGTGTCACCTCACCATTCAACTAACTATCACCAACCAATTTTACCCCATATAGATTCCCCCCCCCCCCTATTTTCCGGTGACGCAACTCCCAAATACGGGTGGAAAGACAAGTACCATGGTAAGCAAAATTCTTCTTACCTTCAATATTATCTGTGCAAAACAACTCAGTTACAATTTACTAACTGATTTTTTATTTGTATAAGGACTCCGAGGGGTTCTGTTGTGTTCCCATACGTTAGTGACCTCGATGACCCGGTGGAAGCGGCATTAGTGTTGCAAGGCGCCCTTAAGCGGAGGAGGGCTAGTGAATCTACTAGAACCCCTCGTGAGGGTGCTTCCTCCCAGAGTCTCCAACCCAAAAATAAGAAACCGAAGAGGAGACGTTCCTCCTCGGTTGGGACTCAGGAGAAAAGACCAAAAGAAATGCCAATCGAGCGGGCCACAGTTGTCCTCTATGATGAAGAGGAAGCCAATGATGAAGAGGATTCCCTTCAAAGGATAAAAAGATCTTCATTAGCTTAATCGGATGCTCAACCCAGGGAGCTCCAAAATCCACCAGTAGAAGAAGTTCAGGCGCTCTGGGGAAATGGACTCGATTGAGAATGCCGATTATCGCTTTCTGACCCTGGTGGCCATCTCCATTTAAAGGAGCTCTGATCTCCTTCTGCCATCAACTTCTGAGCAAACAACAATGGCCACTCCTTCTACTGCACTTGTTTCTTCTCCATCTACACCAACAACTCCATACCCACCGACACCAGTTGTTCCTTCGCCACAAGCACAAATTGCATCTCCTCCAACTGCATCAACTGAACAAGTAAGGAATGCCTCTTCTCCGCGGTCTCCCGACCATGGGAACTTGGGGAACACTCACTCGACACCATCTTAAGATCCTCAAGGAAGGCGAACCGCCACTCCTTCGGTTTCGAAAGAGTGCCATATTCTCTGCAAGTTGGTGGAGCTTGCCAATTATATGAAGCCTCTGGCTTCAACAAAGGATTGGAGAAAGATGGACTCCCTTTCTGGGGAGTGTCTCATAAATAACAATATGCATTGTTCAGTGCAGGTATCATTCTATCTTCCTTTTCTTTTATATTTTTCAATAATAACCTTGATTCTAACCTTTTTAGGCCAACCTCCTTGCTTATGAGGGCCTACAAAGATTGATCATGGATAAACAAGAACTTCCTTCGGAGCGGGATCAATTTCTAGCTGAAAGAAATCAGCTCGTCGAGCGCTTCCTAGTGCTGGAGGCTAAAGTTGCAAAGATGAACGAGCTTGAGGCTCGGTTACAGCAAACTAAGCAAGATAAAATGGCCCACATCCAACAAGCTACCCAATTGCATGAAGGCCTCAAAGAGGCTAAGGCTAAGTGGGTCGAACTTCATGATGCTGTAATTGCCGGCGCCGAACGCGAGTCTTCCTTTGAGGAACAAGTTAATAACTTGAAGGCCAACTTATGCTCCATAACCGAGGAGGCCAATGCTGCCAAAGAAAGGAGGGCCAAAATGGAAGAGAGGCTCAAGAGAGCCATGGAGCAAAACCGGCTTCAGGCAACCACCTATATTGAACTTCATTCCATACTCAAAGCGATGAAGGCTGAAAATGAAGAACTTCAGGCCAAAATGACAAACTCCGAGAAAAACTCTAGAACCAAGAAGATTCCCTTGTCTTCAAGAAAACCTATGACATGTACCATATGAAGAGGAAGACATTGGAGGAGGCCAAAGAAGTTATTGCCAATATATCGATGACTGCATTGCCTAGGCCCGGGAATTGGAGTTAACTACTCGCGAGAACCTTCCTGCTCGGCCTGCTGCAACTGACTCCTTGAATACTAGTTCTGAGTATTCGGGAATCGAAGAGGAGTCTAAAGAGGATGAAGGCCCCGAACCGGAGGCGGAGCCTCCTTCTTCCACCTAGGGAAATGAAGACCCTTCTATCCCTTCGGGTTCTGGCAACAAAAAATAATATATGAATTTTTTCTTTTATCTTTTGTAACTATGCCAAAACCTTTTACTAAGTTTGGCACTTTAATAAACAAAAGAACTTTCTGCCTAAGTTTTGTGCAAAAATATTATTTTTATATATAGTTGATAAAGCTTTGGGTATATTTTTGCATCCGATAGCTTTTGATTTCGGGCACAAACACTTCCGGAATCTACCCTTTACTGCGAGGGTTTCATAAGAGAGGGCCCTTATGTTTACGGTTGTCTTTAAGAGGACGTCTCCCCACTTCTACTGGTATCCAAGCCTCCAAACTGTATACGAGCGAAAAAGGTGTTTCACCCATGCTCGACTTTGCAGGGTCCGATATGCCCATAGAACTCCCAGAAGCTCATCTGGCGACTTGCCCTTGGCATCCTCTAACTTTTTTTTAAGATTTTGAAGAATTATCTTGTTGGTTGACTCCGCCGGTCCGTTAGCGCTCAAGTGATATGGAGAAGACGTGATCCGTTTAATCTTTAGTTCTTCCAAAAACTTTGTGAACTTAGAACCTACGAACTGTGGCCCATTGTCAAAAGCAATCTCTTTTGGTATTCCAAATCGGCAGAATATGTTGTCCCATATGAAGTCAACCACTTCTCATTCTCCGATTTTTTATAAGCACTTGCTTCAACCCATTTAGTAAAATAATCAGTTAAAACTAAAAGAAAACTTACCTTCTCGGGCCCTTGCTGTAAGGGACCGACTATGTCTATCCCCCATTTCATGAATGGCCACAGGGACACCACCAAATGCAAAGGTTCTGTTGGTTGGTGCACTAACTGTGCATGACGTTGACATTTATCGCACTTGTAGGTATTCCTTTGCGTCTTGTTCCATCCAGGGCCAATAATAGCCAGGCCTGGATAACTTGAGAATTAACGAGTCTGCACCGGAGTGGTTTCCGCAGAATCCTTCGTAGACTTCTCTCATCACGTAGTCTGTCTCTGAGGCCCTTAGGCACCGTGCCAATGGTCCTTGGAATGATCTCTTATATAACTGTCCATCAACGAGGTAGTAACGAGCCTTTTTGGTTCGCAATGCCAAGGGGGCTTTTGGGTCTTCAGGTAATTTACCATATCTGAGATATTAAGTGAACTCATTCTTCTAGTCCCAAATTAAGTTGGTTAAATTTACTTCGTAGTAACCATTCACATCCAACACCGAATGCGGCAATTCGACGACCGTACCGTGGATAACCCAAAACTAGCCAAAGCGTCTGCTTCCACATTTTCCACACTTGGAATGTGGACGATTGACAACTCTCTAAATCGTGGAAGTAATGCTTGAACCTTGTTCAAGTATTGTTGCATGCTCTCCTCCTTTGTGTCTAAAATCCCATACAGATGTTTACCACCAGCTGGGAATCGCATTTTATCTCGATGACCTCAGAACCTAGTCTTCGATCTAGTTCAAGTCCTGCAGCTAAAGCCTCATATTCGGCTTCATTATTAGTAAATGGTACAATTCTAATGTCCTGTCTTAGGGTTTCCCCCGGAGGGGTGATTAAAACTACTTAGAGATCGGACCCTTTTACGTTGGAGGCTCCATCCGTAAACAAGGTCCAAACTCGCGATGTCGCTCCCGACACCAGCACTGCTTCCTTAGCAGCCAAAGGCATTAATCCCGGACTGAAATCGGCCATGAAGTCTGCCGAAACTTGTGACTTAATTGCAATCTTCAATTTATATTCAATGTCGAACTCGCTAACTTCGATTGCCCATTTAGCGAAACGGCCCGACAACTCAGGCTTATGAAGGATGTTCCTCAAGGGAAAGGTTGTCACAACGACTATTGGGTGACACTAAATATAAGGCTTAAGCTTTCCAGAGGCAACTACGCGAGCTAAGGCTAGCTTTTCAAGGTGCAATAACGAGTCTCTGCTCCTGATAATATTTTACTAACATAATAAATACGAAATTGCATACCTTCTTCTTCTCGGACCAAAATGACACTAACCGTTACTCCAATACCGCTAAATAAATTAGCAGTTGTTTATCTTCCCCCGGTTTTGACAACAACGGAGGGATGGATAGGCACCTTTTTAGGTCCTTTAGTGCCTGTTGGCATTCCAATGTCCACACAAAGTCGTTCTTCTTTTTCAAAAGTGAGAAGAAGTGGCATTTTTTAGAGGACCTTGAGATGAATCTACTGAGAGTTGTCGACCTACCGGTCAGCCTCTGTACTTCCTTCACACTTGTTAACTGGTCCAACATGTCCTCGATGGCTTTGATTTTGTCAGGGTTTACCTTGATCTCTCTTTGCGGGACCAGAAAACCCAAAAATTTGCCGGAGCCAACCCCGACGGCATACTTCTCCCAGTTGAGCTTCATGACATATTTCCTCAGAATGTCGAATGTCTCTTGGAGATGTCTCATGTGATCTCCTGCATTTAAAGACTTAATCAACATCTCATCAATATATACTTCCATTATTTTCTATATGTTTTTCAAACATCTTATTAACGAGCCTCTGATACGTGGCTCCAGTGATTTTGAGCCCAAAAGGTATCACATTGTAGAAACTTACGCCAAAGTTTGTGATGAAAGAAGTTTTTTCTTGATCTTCCAGGTTCATCCTAATCTGATTATACCCGGAATAAGCATCAAGGAAACTCATTAACTCATGCCCAGCCTTAGCATCAATCATTTGATCAATGTTCGGCAGCGGGAATGTGCCTTTGGAGCAGGCCTTATTTAAATCCTTATAGTACACACACATCCTAAATTTGTTATTCTTTTTAGGTACTACAACTACGTTAGCTAACCATTCCGGGTACTTTACCTCTTGAATCGAACCAATGTTAAGTAGTCGGGTTACCTCTTCCTCACAAAACCTGTTCCGAACCTCTATAATCAGGCGTTTCTTTTGCCTTACTGGTGGGAAGTTTTGATCCAAACTTAGCTTGTGGACCGCTACCTCCAATGGAATACCTATCAAATCCGAGTGGGACCATGCAAAGCAGTCAATGTTAGCTTTAAGAAAATTTATAAATTCTAATCTGAGCTCGGGATTTAACCCTGTCCCCAAATGAAATGTTCTTTCCAAAAATTCCTCGAACATGGCCACTTTCTCGAGCTCTTCCTCGGTTGATTTGGTCGTATCTGTCTCCTCCAGTACCTGATATAATTTCGACAACTCTTCCTTTATATCATCTTCAATTGGGATGGGATAAGACATCGGTTCCTGTAATTGCTATTTGTTGGATTCTCTGTTCTTGCTGCTGGAAATGGTTACAACGTTCATCTCCCTTGCCGGTTGGTCTCCTCTTATCTGTTTAATCCCTTTCGATGTCAGAAACTTCAACAATTGGTGATAGTCGAGGTCATAGCCCTTATCTCGTGTATCCACGTCCTTCTGAGGATCATTATAACCCATGTCATCATCTACCACTTTGAACAAAGTGGTCTTCGTCACCCTTTCGGCGTGCGTGGGCAGTAAGATTTCTCCTTGAGTTGTGACACTAGATAGGTTGAAGCTGGCTAAAGATTTGTCTCTAAACTGATGTTCCTAGTCGACTTCGCTTGTTCTAGGACCCTCCATAGTATGATACTGGCCTAGCTCCCTGGATCGACCAAAACACGCTTAATTTTGAAATCTAATACATTAAGTGAAATTACCAGGGCGTCATTGTGCGGTTGGACAAGTCCATCAGCATTTTCTTCCATAAAGGTGTTGCCATCTTCCGAGACTTCCTGAATCCTTTTGCCATGAGTCACTGATATTTTTGTATTTTTTGCTGCCAAAATGTTACCTTATTGACCTCGCTTCCTCTGAAGATCATGTTAATTGTCATCCGAGGTGACCCTGCTGCTGTCTTTGATGGCTCTGCATTGTCCCGGCTTATACCATAATTCTTTATGGCGCGGTCACTTAAAAACTCTCTAAGATGGCCATCCTTTAACAACGTCGCCACCTCCTCACGAAGATGTCGGCAGTCCCCAGTTCTATGACCGTGTGTCCCATGGAATTCACACCACAAATTAGGATCCCTTTGGCTGGGATCCGATCGGATTGGTTTCGGAAACCAAGCTTCTATGATATTCCTCATTGCCGACACCAATTCTATCAGGTTGATGTTAAAGTTAAATTTGACAACCTGGGATATGCGGGATCTCGGGGCCCTGGCACCTCTCTTTCTTGCAACGACCTGTTATTCCGACCACGATCCATCCTTCTATCGGAAGAAAACCTATCCGATGACTAAAATCCCTTACTGCTACACCAATCTTTCCTCTCGTACGGTAGAAAATGACCCTTAGAGGACCTTTGATCTGCATCAAAGTCATTTTTAACTTATCCCGATTTTCATCGCAACCCCGTCCCTTGGATGACACCGAAGAGCCAAATTGGCCGTCTTCTATCCTTATCTTCGACTTGTAGCGGAATTGAACATCTGCCCATGTATTTGCCTGAAACCCGAGCAGGATCTCCTTCACCTTGGTTTTATTGAAACCGACCTCGTTCCTTGGGGTGTTGTTATCGGTTCTCTGTGCCGTTTGATTTGCGGGAACACTAGGAGGAATCGGGTCCCTCCTGTTCGCATTATTGGAAGAACCTGACAATTCTTGTTTTAACTCCATCATCACCCGATCTTGCCTCGAGAGGTGGTCCATGATTTCTCTATGATGTTCTCTTAGGAGTTTGACCGTTTCAATGACATGTTCATCCTCTGCATCATAAGGAGTTGGGCCCTGCACATGCCAAGGGTACTGACCTTAATGAACAGCGGTTGTTTCATCCCGTTCGTTATGGGTATCGCTGGTTGAGTCATCACGCTGGGCCAATTCTTCCCGCTCATCGTGTGCTCTAACATTGTAAGAGTTGCTAAAATCATTAGCTGCCATATATGACTTTAACAAAGGAAAGAGTCAAAACTTTGTTAGTAAAGAACGAATGGACCAAAGCAATACGTAGATGTCTATGCCCCACGGTAGGCGCCAAACTATTTACTTGTAAAATAGTACAATTAAATTTATAGCGTGGTTTAAAGACAAGAGAATCGATTTGATCCAAAGCGATAAATAAATAAGAATAAAAATTAGATTAATGACTAAAAATAGAGGAGATAACAAGCCTGACTCCAAACTTAACCTTTCCGAGAACAAACATAAAAGCAATTGTATAATTGTTCAATTTGAGTATAACATGATAGTTGGTTATAGCTTTTGGGTGCATAATATTTTCTGTCCCTATAATGGTTGTTAATCTTCCTATTTATAGCTATATTGGGAGAGACAAGATCCCAAAATCAAGCTCCTCTTGAATGAGAATAAATATGTCATTGATGAGTGCATAACGACTGACTTCGAATGTAGATATTCTTTGTAACGACTATCAGATGTCAATCCTTTGAATCTCTATTATTGGCTATGCTTCCTTCACGATCCATCTGGTAGCGGCTACATACTTCGCACCTGGTGCCAGTTGTTTGCTGACTCACCTTCTGCTTGTCTTTGGTTCCACATGTCATCTTACTATTCGATCAACTGTCATCAGCCAATTTTACCCCATACACCCCATACATGACTATAAAGTAACATTAAAGAAGATGGGATACCGATGTAATAGAATCCTTATACACGGCCACGATTCTTTGGTCTTATTCACTTCTAATTGGATTGCATGATAATTTAGTATATGCATGTAGTAAAATAACATCCAATATTGGTTATGGCTTTTTGAGATAGTGCTCGTATTTTTCTTTCATGGAAAAAATGACTGAAATGGGTTAATTTATCTCATAGGTTTTATATATAAGTTATGCCGATTTTTATAGCACTATAAAAAGTACAATCCTTCAAAAACTTGGTTATTCTCTGACTCTAGAGGTAGGTTACTCCATAAATAAAAGTCACCAGAATGTGCATCTTTAAGAGCATTTAAGAATTTAGAAAATCGTTCTTCACATAGATGTTTTCATAAATATATTGGTCTATGCTAAAAGACTTTACATGTGACTAAAATTTCCATTAATATATGCAAATGCTAGCAGTTTATTGTATCTTGATGGCCTTTCATTTTATTAAGGGAGTATGATCATCATATTTAGTTGGATATCACCATTAGATGTATCTTGGTTAAATTCCAAAGGCATTGATCTATGTTACATGTTTCGTTTCATTAACAAATGGAGGTTAATTAGAGTGATAATTAATATTTTAGAAGATGCATTATGACTAAGTATTTATGCTTATGGATGCTAAATTAACGGATAGTACGCTCAAGGTATTATTAGTTATGATTGGTTATTACGATCATTAAAAATGTAATATTTTCAAAATGATCCCTAAGTTTATTATTGATGAAGACATGTTAAAGAACTATTCTCTATGTCACTTTCCTCGAATTTGCGTGTGAAGTAGCAATTTATAGAAAGATACTTTAAGGCACCAGGTTTATGTTCTGGTGCATCATAATTGTAAGACATTTGGTTCAATTTTCAATGCATTATAGCTTAACACGCGTTTACAAGGACAAGATAATGGATTTGAGTCTCAATGCACCATACTGTAATATAATTATGACTGAAGCAATAAAATGTGCTTCTCATGGAAAACCATGTACCCTGTCCCACTGGATCTGCTCTATTCCGTAAAGTGAATGTGGTAGCAATAGATCAAAAGTCTGAAAGAATGTATGTGCCCGTATGAATGTATGTGGGCGTGGCAAAGGACGACATAGTAATCATCATTATGGTTGTATTTATAAATAGGAGAACAATAAAGGTTCTCAAAATAATTTTTCAGAAGGTGAAGGTAATATTTACCATTGATGTGGTATAAAAGAGCATTGGACATATAAATGTCGTATGCTTGAACATTTTCCATGCTTTATCAATCCTCCATCAAAAGATGGAAAACAAAATAGAGGCATACTTAACCTTTCAAAATGATATTGAAGCAGGCCGCATAAATAATTATGATAAATGCTGAGATAAAATAATAAGCTTATAATGAGAAGTTGTGATGCATGTCCAGATGATTATGATACATTTCAAAAGTAAATGTGGCCATATGAGCTAAATTTATGAACATGGATATGTTCATGATTGTTAAATCTGAGCACTCACCTCCAGAAGATGTTTGAGAGGGATAAAGAGATTGGATGAACATGTCATTTGTTGCGTACCTATGGTACGTCAGAAAATTTTGGCCAAGGCTTATGAATAAAATTATTAAGAGCAAAAGTAAAGCAAGAAATATTTCTGGCTTATAATAATTTTGCCATGACAATAATGATAATGACTTTCTTTCTGAAGAAGATATTCATCTTATGAATGGTAACAAATATGAATGTAAAAGATTATCTACCTTTCATGCGGCTTACTACACAAGTACTAGTGTGATTGAATCGCATGCTATAGTAAATAAAAAGTTTACTGGTCCGATTTTTTTTATTATTTGGCATGAATGATTAGGCCATCCCTGTTCTAATATGATATGCAATATAATTGAAAATTCATATAGGCATGCAGTGAAGAACTAAAAGATTCTTCAGTATAAGAAATTCACTTGTGCTGCTTGTTTTTCAGTAGAAAGTATGATGACCCAAAATGTTATCTCTAAATTAAATAATCATCTCAGTGTTTTAAGAACTTGAAAAGCGCCATAAATAATTCCTCGACTTGCGTGCGTAATCCGTATAATTTTCTGGAAGGCTTTTGTATGAAAAATGGATTAAATTATGAATTAGAGCTTTAAAACTCAACTGAGTTGACTTCGGTCAACATTTTGAGCAAACGAACCCGGATCCAAGTTTTGACCATTCCGGTAGTTCCGTATCGTAATTTTGGACTTAGGAGCATGTTCGGATTTGGATTTGGAAGTCCGAAGAACAATTCGGCGCATTTTGGCGAAAGTTGGAAAATAGAAGATTTTTGGTAAAATTTGACCGAGAGTTGACTTTTTGATATCGGGGTCGGAATCCAGTTCTGAAAATTTTCATAGCTTCGTTATGTCATTTATGACTTGTGTTCAAAATTTGAAGTCATTCCGGATTGATTTGATATGTTTCGGCGCAAAATGTAGAAGTTGGAAGATTCGAAAACTCATAATTCGATTCGATGCGCGATTCGTAATTTCGGTGTTGTTTGACGTGGTTTGAAGCATTGATTAAGTTCATATTGTATTTTGGGACATGTTGGTATAATTAGTTAAGGTCCCGAGAGCCTCGGGTGGATTTCGGAAGGTTAACGGAATGGAAATCGGACAAAAAGGGTTGCTGGAATTTTCTGCAGAAGCTGTCTTGGACAGCAACTATGCAATCGTGGAGCCTATTTTGGAAGCTTATATCTCGAAATCTATAAGGAATCTGTAAATGTGTAAAACATTAACATTGTAGCCCTTGCATTCTAGTTTCCAGAAAGCTAAACTATTAATTATTTTGATATTTGTGCACAAAGTTATGATCGATTGAATAAGGGTTGGTAAAGCTGTTTTGAAATTTTCCAAAAATATTTGATGCGAGGAGGTTACTTTGGAAGATTATACCTCTAAATCCATAAGGAATCTGAAAATATGCAAAACATGAAAGTTGTATCCCTTGCATTCTAGTTTCCATAAAGTTAAACCATTCGTCATTCCGACTTTTGTACCGAAAGTTATGACAGATTTAGTGAAGGCCGGGACTGCCTTTTTTTGGCTAGAAATAAGTGCAAGTCGCATTTCATAGATGCGACTTCCCTGGAAAACAGTTTATATTCGGGCATTAGACATTTTTATTCATTTGTGACGATGGTGGAGCTCGGGAAAAGCGATTTTCAACAGATTTTTCAAGGGAAACATTTGGGTAAGTGTTCTATATCCGAAAGTGTTTATATTACATAAATCCATGGTTATTTTCATCGTTTATTTCGGATTTGGATGAAAGAAATTGAAGTTTTTGTAAAACTTTCCAAAAATAAAAATTTAGGATTTGAAGGTCCATTTGATATCGGAATTCGATAATTTTTGTATGGTTGAACTCGTATCGAAATGGGTTATCGGATTTTATGTGTTTCGTCGGATTCCGAGACGTGGGCCCCACGGGCAATTTTGAGCTAAATTTCGGATTTAATTTGGAAAATGTGTAAATTCATATGGAATTAATTCGTACGATTTATATTAAGTATATTGAATTATTATGACTAGATTTGAAGCTTCGGACAAATTTGCGAGGCAAAGGCTTGTTGGAATTTTGAATTGATAGCAAAGCGAGGTAAGTGTTTGGTCTAACCTTAGCTTGAGGGATTAGGAGTTGTGTCATAATTGTTATGTGTTATTTGTCGAGTACGACGTATAGGCATGGTGACGAGTATCTATACGTTGGTGTCAAGCATGCCCGTGAGTCTTATACTTTGATTAATATGACTCCTATTTGACTTAACTGAAGAGTTTTGCCTCTCCTGTTGTTATGTTATATTTTCATAACTACTTGACTCCTGTTGATTTCCTTATTGTTGACTTGTATATTGTGGGATCGTTGTTACGTGTTGGTTTTCCCGTTATTGAACTGTTTCCTGTATGCCAGTACTCTTTTCTGTGGTTATTCCTTTGAGCCGATTCTACCATTTTTCTCGTGATTTACAGCGCTGAGTTGTTCACTTATATTACCTGGTATTATTATCATTTGTTGTTGTTATATGTATTGCGGTGATATCCGATCCTTCTGTTATGCTGTAATTGTTGATTCTGTTGGTTGCGTTGTGTATTTACTTTGGGACTACGGATGTGGGATTCCGGTAGCTCCCCCTTGTTTGTTTACTTTTGGGACTACAGGTTAGATTCCCGGGAGATCCCCCTACATATTTACTTTGGGACTACGGGTTAGATTCTCGGGAGATCCCCCTGTACATTTACTTTGGGACTACGGGTTAGATTCCCAGGAGATTCCCCTGCACATTTACTTTGGGACTACGGGTTAGATTCCCAGGAGATCCCCCTGCACATATATTGAGGATACCAAGAGATCCTTGGGATACCAAGAGATCCCTAGCTCTTATATGGAGGATACTGAGAGATCCCCGAGTATTTACATTTGGGACTACATGACGGTATCCTGAGAGATCCCCGGTTGTTTTCTCTGAATTGAGTTGTACTCCTTCTGTGATTATTTTATCTCCGTTGTAATTGTTGTTATCAATTCAAGTGTTTTAATGGTTTAGATTTCCTTCACGGCTGTGATCTTTTGTGTAGAAATTCATAGTGTTGAGAATACCTCGCCCTATTGTTTTATATATATTCAATACTTTAAATTTCAACAATTGTTATATTTTTAACTCAATTGATTTCTCAGCTAAATTTTCCTTAAACCGTTTGAGGTTGTACTTTACTTAAAAAGGGATTTCTTCTATATTTTGATTTATTGACTTTTTGTATTAAAGGTAATAATTCATTCGATATTGTACTTCAATTGAAAAGGGTATTTTCTTTATCAAATGATTTCTAAAAATAACTTCATCTTTTCTTGTTGATTTCCTATTTGGGTTAGGAGTTGTACCCTACTTTATGTTAGGTGAATGAGGCTCCTTGAGCATTCTTAATTGTATTGGGTTATGGAACCTATGAACTGAGTAATATGAGGATATTATTGTAAAAAATGAGACAGAAATATGTGGGCATGAGGTGCCATGAAAATATGAAAGTGGGCTGAGACCAATATTATTTATGATTATGAAATGAGGCGTCACAAGATGACTTTTACTCGAAAGGAAATATATTCGAAATATATTTATTGAAAAGCATATTATCTTAGAGATTATTACTTGAAGGATTTATAGGCGAAAGATTTATATTTGAAGGACTTGATTAATTGATTGCACTTGTATTTATTATTTGTTGAGAAATATTTATGTTGCCTGCTATTTATATTACTGGTTGATCATTGTTGCCACTATTGTTATCTGCTTCCTATTATTTTGTGCGCTATATTGCACAGGTTTATTTGGTAGTCTGGTCCTAGCCTCGTCACTACTTCGCCGAGGTTAGGCTAGGCACTTACCAGCACATGGGGTCGGTTGTGCTGATACTACACTTCTGTACATTTTTGTTTACAGATCCAGGTATTTGATCAATAGTAGCTGTTCGTTGCAGTGGAGACTCGAGGTAAACCTGATGCAGCCTTCGCGGTCCTCGGAGTCACCTTCAATTGTACTTATTTCCATATGTTCCTTTTGTTCGGAACAGTGATGTATTTATTTTGTATAACTACTCTTAGAAAAACTTATGACTTGTACTACCGGTTTTGGGAATGGTAAATTATTTAGAGAAATTTCGTTTTAACTTAATAAATATCAATGTTATTTCAGTTAATGTTAGGCTTACCTAGTTTAGAGACTAGGTGCCATCACGACTTCTTCGGAGGGATTTTTGAGTCGTGACAAAAAGATTAGCTAAAGTTGGGATCAAGAACCCTGCAACTCTGAAACATATAAAAGGCCGATATTATGGACTCAATCACCTGCCATGCTGACCATTTATATATTATATGATATTAATAGATGCATCTATGAGATGGTCACATGTGCTTTTAATTACCATGATAACGTAATTTGTAATTATTAGGTTACATGCTCAAATAATTTGATTAAGAACACAATTTTCAGATTATGCAATTAAGACAATTCGTCTTGATAATGTTGGTGAATTTACATCCCATTTATTTAATAATTATTGTATATCAACTGGGATAACAATTGAACATCCGGTGCATACGTTCATATTCAAAATGGTCTAGTGGAATCATTCATTAAACACCTTCAATTAATTACTAGATCAATGCTTATAAGAATAAACCTCCCATCTTGGTGTGGAGTAATACTATTTTACATGCAGCAGCTCTTGTGCAGATCAGGTCACAAGTTAACTTAAATGTCCCCACTACAATTGGTTTATGGTCAGGAGCTAAATATTTGAATCTGCGTATATATTCCAATTGCTCCACCACAACGCAGAAAGATAAGTTCCCTAAGAAGATTGAGGATATATATTGATATACACAACACTAAGGGAAGAAAATAAACAACTGAAAAAGATATAGATTGGAATAGGTCGTCTGTGAGATATCAAGTAAAGTTTTCATGAGGAGGAGTATAATATGCATCGTACTATTTTCTTCTTAACCAATATTTTATCCCAATTGGATTTTCCTAGTAAGGTTTTTAATGAGGCATCACTTAATGTGTATTACAAGATATATGTACTCTTTTTCTTTTACTATACTTTTTGCACTGAATTTTTCCTGATAAGGTTTTAACGAAACACAATATTTTTTAAATGAACATCCAAGGAGTAGTGTTATAAATCCGATGAATGTGGATGTCCCTTCCGTAACTTTTTTGATAATTCACGTACCAAATGAATGAACCCATTAATTGTGGTAATTTGATGAGACATTTGTAATTATAAATAGAGCACTTTTGGCTCATAAATTATATACTTGAAATCCGAAGAAAAGTCCTCTCCTCCTCCCTATATATCTGTGGTCTACTCTTGTTTAATATTGATCTATTTTCCTTTTATTTTATAACATTACAAAAAATAACTTGGACCAAAATGTAGTCTTCATTTGGTCAAACACTCTGAAAAAATGTACGGAGGGAGACGCAAAGGCAGGTTAGCCACCATTTTTGGCGGCAAGACAATCTTTTGTTTAACACCAATGACATTTGATGCTTTGGTTTCGAACTGTTAAGATTCCACGTAGAAAAGAATAGAGACTTGTTTTTTCTTCTTCCGTTTCTCCATTAAGATTCAGAAAGGAAAAGAGAATAACTCTTTTTGGTAGTCACAAGATTGAATACCTTCCTCGGAATATTATTCCGCACAAAAAGGTTAACAATTTTGTTGTTGTTGTTGTGAATGAACAGAAAATGCCTTTGTCATTTGTGTCCGATGATGGTTGCCACCCCACCATCGTGGCCATTGATAAAGACAAGCACAGCGCCTCTGCTGTCAAATGGGCTGTTGATCATCTCGTGATAAGCAATCTGACGCTTGTGTTAGTCCATGTTCGGATCAAGAACTCAACAAATCGTAGGTACCCTCCCTCTTTCATCATATTTTCCTCTCCTTTAACTTTATCGCTCTTTTTTCATTTGATTGTTCAATTGAATCAAGAACTTTCATTATTTCAATATAGTCTCATCATGGTATCCTGTAATGCTGGTTTTCTTAATTTCTCAAGCTGGTAATGTAAAAGAACTCATTTGGAAAAAAAGGATTAGAAGTTTATATCTTTTGCAGCATTCAAGCTAGGCATCGAATGCAGAGATGGCAATGGGGCGGGGCCGGCAAATCATAAACACAATAGGACCAGACCGGGGAACTCTTATCTGGGCAGCGGGTCTGGACGGGTTAAAACTAAGTATTCTCTGAAAATCAAAAGCAGGGGCATGTTAAATGAAAATTAACAATTTTTACTGTTGAATGCACCCATTTCTTGAACCTGTTTCTCATAAAGTTGGGTATAAAAGAAGACTTAAGAAGGCGGGGCGAGTTAAAAATAGAGAGAAATGCTAAGAGGGTAGGGTGGGTGAAAACTTTTGCAGTGTAAGGCTTCACCCGCGTTGCTCCGTTTGCTTCCCTAATTGAATGTTAATGACCTACGCCTTCTTTTTGTATTATTTATGATGGTATTTCTGCTTACTTTGTAGAGAATGGTATTGTTCAAGGTTCAAATCGCGGATTGAGTGATCAAGATACTCATAAGGTCTTTACACCTTTCAGGGCTTACTCTGCACGTAAAGGGGTACGTTAATCAATTAAGTAGACTAGAATACATAAAAACAAGTACATGTGGTGCTTTTGAGAAACTGCATATTAAAGTTAGAACTTGTATCTTTCTTATCGTATTATCATGCTATCTTTCATTCAATTGAATCCTCCAAAACATTTTAAAAGAACTTGTTTGTTACTATGAGGGATCATATCTTAGCGTAAATGCATTTTGCACCATTCGAGCAATATATTACGTACCTACATAACATCTTACATAACAAAGTGGGAAAAATAGGTTTATATCACTGTGGAATATTGTTGATTAAATCTAACTTCAAGTTCAAATGATGGGTGAAGATAGCAGTGAAGGAGGTTGTCATTGAGGATATTGAAGTGTCTAAGGGACTTCTAGACTATATTAACAGCCACCGCGTCACCAACATTGTTCTTGGTGCATCATCAAGGAGTGCTCTTTCCAGGTTTGTATGATCAATTACTTTTTCCCTTGCTCATACTCCCTTTGATTTGTGGATAAATAACTTAAGGATGGTCTTTCTCTTTTTTTTTTTGCAGGAAATTTTGGAGTCATGATGTGCCAACTATCATAAACAAGTCTGCACCAGATTTCTGTACTGTATACGTGATTTCGAAAGGAAAGCAACAGTCAGTCAGACCAGCAGCAAAACCTTTTGTTAGTTCTTTGTCAGCAACGCTACCATCTTCCCAACCGTGGTCAGCAGCTAGGCTAAGTACTTACTCTGAATCATCAGATGTATCCAGGTACCAAATAACTGAGGATGTATTCTGGTCAACCTTCTTTTTAGTTTTGTTGAGCTTGGGAAAAGCTCGCGCACTGACTGCTTATTGTCCTTAACTTTGAGGAATTTACTGAGAAAAATATTCGGTAAACATTTCAATGAAATATGAGCTGTCTGAGGACAGGTTATGGCATGGCAGCTGGCCCTGTTCCTTATGACTTTGGGTGAGGGAATCAGAAAGGATAAACCAGGAGAGCAGACTTTCAGCGAATGGAAAAGTGAAAGGTGCTTCTCAGCTAGTGTCAGGGTCGGGGTCACTGTAGTGGCTAGGGCGAGTCTTCCTACACTACTTCACCAAATTGGTTGAAGCAATACCAATAGCCTTAACATTGGGCAGTTACTTTTGAGCCCAAGTGCATTCAAACTAGCTAGCAGATGAAAACAGAAATGGAGCTGCATCTACTGTTTGTATGCTTGTCTTCAAGAATGAATTAACCAAAGAATATCACTTTAAATTCTCATGATGTTATTAGGTATCCGAATTAAACCCCAAGAATCACCGGTAAACTTGTCATGACTTACGCAAAATGAATCATAAAGATGTTAATATCAACGCCATTGAAATGTCTTTTTGTTATTTTTTTTTCCAAATATTTTACTATGAAGACATAGTTTGTCATTATACACAATCTTATCCAACATGGCTAAGTGAAAGTAAGTTCAAGCAGTGTCCCTAGTTTATACTGCAAATCATTAGCTTCTATTTGTTGTATCACCAGCTTATCTTAAAAGTTTGACTGTTGAAAAACTGCATAGAGGAACAGCTTAAATTCTGACGCTCTATCAAAGATGGTGATAATTCTTTTTTGTGTTGAGCTTTAATAAACTAATGCTACAAAACAGGTCAATATATTCGAGGCCAGAGCAAAATATTGTAGGTTCTGAAATGATGAAGCCCAAAATTGGACCATCTAATGCATCAATGGGCAATCTTGATATTCATACTAGAGAGCCCAAGAATTCATGTAGCCGCAGTTCTCCGTCCGATGATAGAGGTCTCTTTGCACCTCTTAGCCATGGATCAGTGGATATCACAACTCAAAATCTTGATTTCACTCAAGTTTCAGTAAAAGACAATTGTAGCTCCTCATATTCAGTAAGTGAAATATGAATAGACAGTCTTAACTATTTTGATTGTTGTGAAAGAAAAACCAGTTTCATTTAGTAATATATTCTTCATCATCAATTGCTATATGCAGTGGGAAGCTGAGATGAACAGATTAAAGCTAGAGCTAAGGCAAACCTTGGATATGTACAACACAGCTTGCAAAGAAGCTGTCTCGGCAAACCAAGCGGTATAACTTTTTAAGTGTCTAGAACCGCAAGATTAAAAGTCATTTAAATTATTAGACAAAAGGCATGTAAAAACCAGCCTTCATCAAATTAAAGTTCCTAACTTGTGTTTTCTAGGTATAAACTTAGAAATTCCGGAGACGCACTTTGAAAGAGATAATAGGGCTAAATGCTAGTCTATGTTGCGCGGACTCTCCAAAATGCTGCCGCACCCGTGTTAGATCATCCAAAAATACACTACTTTTGGAGGATCCGAAACACACCAGATGACATTTTCAGAGTGTCCAAGCAACATAGATGCTAGTGATGCCTGAAATCTGTTTCTTCAAAGTTAACTAGCATTTGTGGAAGTTAATATTCAGTCCATTGTTACTTTGATTTTTTTTTTTTTTTAAACAAGGCAGATATCTAGATCAGGTCGGTTCCATGTTTCAACTGAACTTGTATAGTAAATTAAAAATAATAATAAAGATTCTTGGGGCAACCAACGCCAGGACCACATGGCTGCATCCAAGCAACACCATAAGATCAAGACTTATGTATAGAAGAATGATAACACACATATTATCAATTCAATGTAGGAATTAAAGAGTAATACGTGCATTTTTAATCGTGTGTAAGTTTCTGAACAAGTTGTTACTGTGTCTCTGATCCCACACAAGCCCTCTGAAACACGAATTGGAAAGTATGAAGTCTTTCTTAATTAGCTTTCTCCCTCTTCTTATCCTTGGATATGTTTCACATGTTTCATGCTAAGTATCGTTTTTTCTAAATATCGGAGTTACATATGTAATGTCTTCTAATTTTCAGGCTAAAGAGCTTCATCAATGGAAAATGGAAGAATCAAGTAGGTTCAAACAAGCCCGTATTTCTGAAGAGGCAGCTCTCGCTATTGCTGAGATGGAAAAAGCGAAAGGCAGAGCTGCCATTGAAGCTGCTCAAAAAGCACAAAAGTTGGCTGAGACAGAAGCAAAAAGAAGAAAGTATGCGGAGTTGAAGGCCAAGCGAGAGACAGAAGAAAAGAATCTAGCATTAAATGATCTATCTCGGAGCGATCTCTGCTATAGGAAATACACAATAGAAGAGATTGAGGCAGCCACCAAAAACTTCTCAAATTCAGAGAAGATTGGTGAAGGTGGATATGGCCCTGTTTACAAAGCGAAACTTGATCACACACCCGTTGCCATTAAAGTTCTGAGATCCGATGCTGCACAAGGGATGAAACAGTTCAAGCAAGAGGTATGTTATCTCTCCAATTTATTGACAGAACTTGATTGATCTTATGATGCATATTATGAATATAAGGTATAAAACATATTTTTCGTTTGGCTGAATAACTTTCTTCTTTATTGAATTCTGTGCATAATTGTAAATACTTAGTTGATGGACTTGAGTAGGGAGTTTTCACAAGCCAAATGCCGTTGCACATTTTCTTGCAAATTTTGACTTTTGGATGGAAATTATTAGGATTACCTTCTCATAGAATAGGCTTTGTCATTTACAGGTTCAAGTCCTCGGTCTCATGAGGCACCCAAATATGGTTCTACTCTTAGGTGCATGTCCCGAGTATGGATGTTTAGTTTATGAGTTCATGAATAATGGCAGTCTGGAAGATCGTCTGTTCCGGAAAGGTAACACCCCTCCAATCCCATGGGAAATTCGGTTTAAAATTGCTGCTGAGATTGCTACAGGGCTCCTATTTCTTCACCAAGCAAAACCCGAACCTCTTGTCCATCGTGACCTTAAGCCAGCGAACATTCTTTTAGACAGCAATTATTCGTGCAAAATAAGTGATGTTGGGTTGGCAAGGTTAGTTCCACCATCTGTAGCAGATTGTGTTACACAATATCACATGACTTCAGCTGCAGGAACGTTTTGTTACATTGATCCTGAATATCAACAAACAGGAAAGTTAGGGACTAAATCAGATATATATTCACTTGGTGTGATGTTGCTTCAAATTATTACTGCAAGGCCCCCAATGGGTTTAACACATCACGTCGAGAGGGCCATTGAGAACGGAACATTTGCAGACATACTAGATCCAACAGTGCCAAACTGGCCAATGGAAGAAACTCTTAACTATGCAAAATTGTCACTCAAGTGTGCTGAGCTGCGGAAGAAAGATCGACCTGATCTTGGTTCGGTGATATTGCCTGAGCTTAATAAGCTTAAAGAACTCGGAATGAATAGCAAGCCAAGTACATGTATCAGTGTTAATCCTGTTTGATTTTCTTGAAACATTTACTCAACACACAACATCA
Source organism: Nicotiana attenuata (assembly GCF_001879085.1). Classification (NCBI taxonomy): domain Eukaryota; kingdom Viridiplantae; phylum Streptophyta; class Magnoliopsida; order Solanales; family Solanaceae; genus Nicotiana; species Nicotiana attenuata. Next base: position 755,744 of record NW_017670404.1, on the reverse strand, counting down.
AACAGGTTGGTAGTGCCTCATCATAAACAACGGTTGATCATTGTAGTTTCCACTCTTTTGTAATGCTGCTATTCTTTTTCCTCACTATTTTAATGTTTAATTATTCACTTCCATCTGGAGGAAAGAACTCCAATTATATTTTTCCTAAAGCAGATTGATGTCACAGAGATTCGCGTGTAAACTATTCGAATTGTAAGTTTATTATTTTCTAAGCATTCATTTAATGGTCAAAACTCATTTGGCTGATGCATGTGCCCCCTATTGCTGTTAAGAAGGTCTAATTCGGAAATAGGAATACAGAAATTAACTTTCTCTGATTATATTCCTACGTAACCTACAAGCACGGGAGGAGGCAGGATTGGTGACCATAGGATCCAAAGAATGTTAATGTTAAAATGTCCATCTTAAGTCGAACTCATGACCTAAAACTCATGGCCTATTCTTAGTATATTTTTTGTCTGATTTATGGTCCACCAACTTTGCATTATTAGTTTTCGCATGCACCATATTTTTTCAATTCCAACAGTTAAGTCTAACCGTAACGATGCAGTAAACTTCCAAGCACTTTATAGGTGTCAACTAAGAATATGAATCTAGGAGTGCTGCTCCAAAATAGTTTATTTAATTATTTTAAAATTAACGTAAATCTTTTACTCTTACGATATAAAAATGACAAAAGTGTTACAAAACTTAGCTCGATGTCTAATATAAAACAGAAAGATAGACAACAATGTAGAGAGAAAGAGAGAAGAGAATCTATTTCTTCCATGTATTCAAGTGTATTACAAAATGGCTTCTCATCCTCTATTTATAGTACTACATAGAGGTATACCAAAAGAATTCCATAAATATGTCATTAAGCTTTTGAGATCATGGAGGAAGATCATGGGGGAGATCATGGAGGTATGGGAGTTACAACCATAAGTGTTGGAGTAGTGGAAGTTATGGAGATAATGGATAAGAGTAGTGGGTGTTATAGGAGTTATGGACATCCACCATAATCTAATGTTTCATAACACTCCCCCTTGGATGTCCATAGATAATGTGCCTCGTTAAAACCTTACTAAAAAGAATCCCGGTGGGAAAAAATCTTAGTGAAGGAAAAAGAGTACACATATCTTGTAATACGCATTATTTGCTGCCTCATTAAAAACCTTGCCAGAAAAACCCAGTGGGATAAAATCTTAGCTAAGGGAAAAAGAATACAACGCGTATTTACCTCCCCCTGATGAAAACATCACTTTATTCTTCGGAGATGACGAATTCCAAGCTTGTATAACAACTTCTCTAATATTGAGATCCGCAATGTCTTGTGAAGAAGTTTGTCAAATTATCACTTGAACAAATTTGTTGAAGAACTTTGGTGAATGTGCTTTATTTTGTCTCCTTCGATAGTCCTTCTTTCAATTGATATAAGCAAACAACATTATCTTCAGTATTATTGGAATCTTCTCTTCAAAGTCAAGTCACACGTCTGTTGTGTGTTGAGCCCCTTGCTTTATCAGTTGCTTATCTTGGCATGACTTGAATAAATATCAACAATTAACTGCCTTGTAATATGATAATATTGCAGTACTCTCACATGCGAATAGAATGTTTGAAGAACGAACTTCAGAAAATGCCTGCATTTGCATAACCAACAAAATCTTGGCAATATTTGTTAGAATAAACAAATCTAAATCAAGTATTCCTTTTGAAATATAATACTAATTGTATTCCAATATCTCCACATTGAAATAAAACTATATCTTGCTAGCATATTGTTATACTTATGGTTCTAGCCAGATATATTAGTGCACCAATTGCACTAGACGCAAAAATAAATCATGTACGCCATGATCGCTCTAATCTACATAAGGATCTGCCGAAGATTTATTTAATAAATTTTTTGGGAACCTTAATATGCTTCAGAACAATTTAAATCATTCAAGGATTTTCATTATATGCATATCAAATGTATTGTCAGACCCCCCCACAGGAGAACATGTCTCCTAATACCAGGATATTTACAAAAATTTTGTGCCACAAGTCGTCTTTATGCCTATCGACTTGATTTTTCATTTCACTTTCAGGTGTGGGGACTATCTGTCCAACTTCACATTTTTCAGGTGAAGTCAATTTCATTGCATATTTTTCATTTGGCCAATCATTTATCTGTCCAAATTCCATGACAGATTTGAGCTCAAGATCCTCGTCAATATTAATAATATTGAGCGCTACATTATATTAACAACATCGTCAACGATCATTTTACATCGGTTCCATCATCAGTCAATAAAGACATAACTTATCGAGATCTCATTATTTTCAGGTACCTGAGCCTCTCCCATGAGGTCTTATAAAATGTTTTGTCATGGTGCTCTTATATAGCACTTGCCTCCTTATTATGACCATCTTGAACATTTGCTCCTCTCCTTCTTCAGGGAGTTTTATCTTTGGAACCGATTAGTCTATTACGCTTCAAGAGTTCCATAGACTATGTCCATCATGGACTTTATTCTATTTGGAGCATTAGTAGCTGGAATATGACATTTAGCTTTGGGTCAGCAATGTGCTTGGAAATATTTTAGAAATAAATTATCACTTGAACTTCAAGTTCACATTTTCTTGTACGAGGATCTAGATGTATTCATAATAATTCATTTTACGTATCACTTTTTCAGCTGCTCATTTTCTCCCCCTAATGTCGGGATCACCAACACATTTTTCAACCTTCTTTGGGAACCCATCTTTGTGCATTGTGGCAGCACAATTAAATCATATAGCACACTCATATTTCTAGATGGGAATATTTGGTTCCTGACCGTGAACCAATTGTGATGGGGAGAATTTATCATAACTTGTTGGCTAGATGCGTACAAGTGCTGTTGTATATTAAATAACACACCTCATACCAAATTTTTATTTGGGAGTTTTGTTCCCATAACCAATGGTTTAGCTATAATTGGAGGCATACAATTTCTGCTAAACCAACTTGGATTTAAACCAGCATTATCAAGATAAATTATCATATATATTCTGGAACTGTGCTCTAATAATTTGAACAAACAACCTTGCAAAATCAAAGTGCAAGTTAATAACAAACGCACATGTGACCATACAATAGATGCATCTCATATAATAGTAAACGATCCACATGGCAGGTGACTGGGCCCATATATATCACCTTCTATTCGTTCCAGAAATCAAGGGATTCAGTCCCAACCTTAACTGGTATATCATGAGAATAAGCAGCACAAGAGAATTCTTGAAGAATCTTCTATTTCTTCAATATATGCCAATGTGAATTCTCAATTAATTTTCGCATCAATAAACCGGGATGGCCAACCGGTCATGCCAACTGATATTTATTTCAGTAAACATTTAATTTACTATGGCATGTGATTTCATATCATGCTTATACATCTGTAGTACAAATAGAAGAAAAATCGGGTAACCTTTCATATTTACCCAGTATGTTATAGTAATATCAAGATAATCAATCTTCCTTTCATTTATAGTCTCAATATGCCAACCACTTTGGCTAATACATTTGAAACTCAAAAAGTTTCTTTTGAGACTTACTACAATATCAATGTCATGAACAATTTTATTCATCCGGGTAGTAACAAATTAGCTCTTCCAGAGCTCGTAATTGATTTTGTACTACAATATCTTTTGTCACACCATCCATATGGTGAATGTCTCCTTCACGGAGAAAATCATATTATAATAATTGTCATGGTCAAAATCATCATAAGCAAAATTATTTCTTGCTTTACTTTTGCCTTTAATAACTTTTTATAAGGCATGTCAAATTATTTTTGGCGTACCAATGACATATTCATGTAATCACACACTAATATTCATTATCTCTCTTTCTCTCAAACCTCCCTTAGAGGTGAATTGTGGTGTGTATCCAATCATGCATTGCACGTCTTTATTCATTACTTTTATTACATATTGTTACATTCACCTTCAGGAATGAATCTGCATTCTCAATGCACAAGTCACATTCTCTTCAAAGAATGGAGTATAATTATCGCGACGTGCTTTATAAATTTTTCATACCAATTTGATGGTAAATATTTCCTTCACCTATTGAAGGATTACTTCGAGAACCCTTATTGTTCTCATTTTTACAATTACCATAATGATGACTATTATTATTTGATCAATGGCACGCCCATGTTCATTGGTCAACCACTTGTCTTCATTTACTTATTATGCATTGCTACCATATTCACTTCAAGAATGGTGCAAATCAAGTGGGACAAGATTCATGCTTTTCCATGAAAAATACATTACTTTTCTTTAGTCATCACTATGTCATCCATATGGTGCATTGGAACTCAAACCCAATGCCTGACCCATATAAAGACATGTTAGGCCATAATGAGTTTGGACTCGAACCCAACTTTTACAATCATAGATCATCAGGACTCAAAACCCGATGTCTTACCCTCATGCTGCGTTGGGACTTGAACCCACTGTCTTATCCTTATATAATGTTTATCACAAATGGTCTGATTCACATCAGGAATGGAATATAATTTTATGTAGCCACATAGTAAAATCTATCATAAAAATAAGCAAAATAGAAATGATAAGAACTACTATCAATAAAAATATGATAGAGTACAAACTCGTGTACTAGTATACTATGTATAAACATGTTAATAAGAGAGTCACCATGTAGCGTTATTACTATGTGATGTATTACTGCAAACTAATGCATGACGATTAAATAAAATGCACACAAGAATTGAAACACATAACTAAATATACTTAACTTAAAGAAACATATAATCTTAAGTAATAACTATTGCTAGCATATTCTGTTTTAATACAGATGATGTCAAAATAGGCTAGTAAACATAATGATATCACTTTGTCAATTATGAGCATAAAAATGTTGCATCTAATTAGATTAGGCCATCGATCTTAAAAGTCCTCGTTAATACATAACATGACCAGAATGCTTTTTAATGTTTCACAAAGATCTTTTAATATTATAGAAAATCAATGATAGCATGATGTTATAATTGTATAAGATCAATTTTAGAACTAGGAACAAAGGTAGTGGACATATACAGCCATACGAGCATGAAAACTTAAAATCAAAGCTTAGTTTTTTCTAAACAAAGCAACTACAAATCTTAAATTTTAACATAAGCTAAATACACAAAATAATACTCCCTGGACAATAGAGGCAAACTAAACATTAATATGGCATACGTAATAATGCCCATGTTTCCATTGGTTCAACCAAATTGGTTCAAGGTTGTCGACCATTCATATCTTCTAGGTTGATTAAAGCTTCGTGCTGATAACGTATTACAAAACTTAGCTCGATGTCTAATATAAAACAGAAAGATAGACAACAATGTAGAGAGAAAGAGAGAAGAGAATCTATTTCTTCCATGTATTCAAGTGTATTACAAAATGACTTCTCATCCTCTATTTATAGTACTACATAGAGGTATACCAAAAGAATTCCATAAATATGTCATTAAGCTTTTGAGATCAAGGAGGAAGATCATGGGGGAGATCATGGAGGTATGGGAGTTACAACCATAAGTATTGGAGTAGTGGAAGTTATGGAGATAGTGAATAAGAGTAGTGGGTGTTATAGAAGTTATGGACATCCACCATAATCTAATGTTTCGTAACAAAAAGAACTTAATTTTTCTTGAATATTCTGCTCAATAATACACAATATTGCCTTCTCTTACAGATTTTAGAAATCTTTGACGTCTTTTAGTTATTAAACTTACTACAATAACTAGCTTATTTGTTTTTAAATTTAACTTTATTTAGTAAGAAAAAGATATACTGCCTTTCTTTAAAAAGAATGAATCTATTTTCTTTTTAGTCATTCTTCTAAATTTACAAAAAAGGAATTTTAAACTTCTCATTTTACTCGCATTGAAATAATTTATAGTCACGCAGATATCTGAATTGTTTTGGACCACAAGTTTTAAAAGTTTTTCTTTTTTTCTTGTAGACGTATAAATTTTTTTGGGTCTAATCCATATAAAATTTGGATTAAATTCAATTGGGTTAAATAATTAATTTGGACTTTGCAATTTAAATGAGTCCATTTAATTTACAAGCCCAAAGTCCATTTCATCTTAAGGCCCAGACTCATCCCATGTGTCAAGTGACATGGCATGTCCAGTCACATTCAAAACAAATAAGATGATGCCACATGTTAAAATGATGTGGCAATCCCAGTCAAAAGCTTTGACCAACCAAAGGTCGCCAAGTGTATAATATGACATGTCTTGGCCAATCACAAGTAAGCTTATCACAAAGATTGTATGATAAGTTTGATGACTCACATGAATCAATCTGAATCAAACAAGAGAGTTCATATGTAGCTGGACTGTCCATCCTCTACAACTATAAATAGAAGGGTTACATAATTCCGGAGACATTCAGTGTTGGAGAATTCTCTAAGAATGTCAATCTTAATTTATCTCAATCCGAGCTAATCTACTACTCCAAATTAGCTCTCATGCTTTTGATTGCCTCCAAAAGATTCCAATATATATATATATATATATATATATATATATATAAAGAATAGTAAAAATAGAACGGTCTAGCCAGTTTTCGAACTGGTCATTCAAAAATAGCCAGCGTTTACCAAGTCAACGAAAAGTAACCAATATTTTGCTGTAACAGAGACCGGTCCAGCATAATATACTGGAGTTCGGTGCACCTGTGTATGAACTTCCAGCATATTATGCTGGAACTCCAACACACGGAAAGTTCCAGCATAATATACTGGAGATTCGAGCACTTGTGTATGAACTTCCAACATATTATACTGGACCGATATACTTTGCTGAAACTCCAGTATATTATGCTGGAGTTCTAGTGTACTTATGCCGGAACTCCATCATATTATGCTGGAGTTCCAGCATACTTATCCTGGAACTCCAGTATAATATGCTGGAGTTCAAGTATACTTATGCTGGAACTCCAGCATAATATACTGGCGTATTTTTCGGGTTTTGAACAGTGTTTTCGCTCAGATTTATTTTTACATGAAAAGTGGCTAAATTTCGATTATTTTTTAAACTGGACAATTTTTGAACGACCACTTGTAAATCTGGCTATTTTTGAATTTCTCCATAAAGAATAGTCAACAGTGTTAAACCAATTCATTAGACCTATTTCATAATTTAAAGTTCGGTTCAACCCAAAAAGTCAATTTCGATCAACATGGTCAAACCCCTGAACAATTATATATTTGGGTTATCCATAAGTCATAGAGTCCGAACGTATATTAAAATGAGATTTTTATATTCCTATACACTATATGAAACTATATTATCCTCCATACTCAAGTTTTACTACAATTATATTTTATATACCCAATTACCATTTATGTACATTTTAAGGAAATTAATGATAATAATTAGTGTCCTAAAATTACTCTAACATATCTTCCGCTCCCCCACGTTTCTCTCTCCACATCCCATCCCCCTCCCCCGCGTATCTTGCACTCACCCACGATTCCACCATTGACAACCATTAAAAAGCTTTGAAGCTTTGAATTCGAATTTGGGTTTTCAAAAATATTATTTGTTTGATTGGATGTTGTTGCAAAGAATTGAGAATTCTCTCTACGTCTCTCTCTATCTCTCAATCCCTAATTTCAGTAATGTAAAGCAAAGGAAAAGAGAGCAGCAATTCCACCATTGACAGCCATTAAAAAGCTTTGAATTCGAATTTGAGTTTTCAAAAATCATTATTTGTTTGGATTAGATGTTGTTGCAAACAATTGGGAATATGGTTTGGAGTTTATATCTCAATTTTGAGGAGTTTTGGTGAAGACTAGACTTGATTTTGGCTGAATTTCAGATTGAAACTCGAAGAAGAAGAAGAAGAAAAAGACATGATATACATTATATTTACAAAATTGTAGAAAAATTATATTCTGTTGTTTATATATATTTCTTTTATTTATTTAACTATTGTATGAAAGTTGAATAATATTATATTAAAATTATATTTAAGTTGTATGATATTGTAGTTGTATATAACTGAGTAGAAATAATGTATGAAAATTGTAGATAAGTTGTAGATAAGTTGTATAATATATAATTAGTTGTATGAAATTTGGTTTTACTATGTATAAATCAGATACAAAATATATAAAAGACATATTGTATAAATTTTGTATAAAATTTATATTTAAGTTGTATGTTATTGTAGTTGTATTTAACTGGGTAGAAATAATGTGTGAAAGTTGTAGATGAGTTTTAGATAAATTGTATAATATATAATTAGTTGTATGAAATTTGTTTTTACTATGTATAAATCAGATACAAAATATACAAAAGACATATTGTATAAA
>NW_017670404.1:732229-746794 GCF_001879085.1 Nicotiana attenuata | reverse complement strand
AATTAATTATATATATATATATATATATATATATATATTTATATATATATTTGTACAAAGTTTCAAAAATTTAATGGTAAATGTTAATAGTTTGTACTTTTAGTATATTTCTTTATCTTTACATTCTAGTTTGATTGGTAGTTTTCTTTTGTTAAGTGTAAGAATCCATTTCGTGTTAAAAATAATATATTTTTAGTTGAGTCCTTAAATTATTCATCACTATTTGATTCAATTATCATCAATATATCTTGGTAAATAATAGATTTCTCAAAGGACAATTGATTTGATAGTGTTACGTTGAAAATGTGGTCACCGAAATATGTGTTTGGTAGTGTATGTCTTATATTTAAGAAAAAACCGACAAATAACCGAAAAAACCGAAAAACCGACAAAACCCGACATAAACCGAATCAAGAAAAAATCGACTTAATTGGTTTGGTTTGGTTCTAATATTTGAAAAACCGACTTACTTGGTTTGGTTTCTTTTTAGGGAAAAACCGATCCAAACTGAACCATGAACACCCCTAGCTGCAATAAATACCTGTTAGATATGGGTTTTTTTTTTATTTATAATTGTTTTAGATTTTTTTTGGGTGATTGTCATATACAAATTTGGTGATTGCCAGGGAATTAATAACTTTATATAAATGTATTTATGACCTTACAACTATTTTCTTCATCCCTTCCCGTATGATTATTGATGAAACTCAAGTTGAAGTAAAAGGCACAACGTCTAAATAGGCTTATGTAGCCATTGTGGGGGTTCGAATTTAACGACAATAAATTTAAACTAAAATATCAGCAAAAACGGTGAAATAGTGTAATTGTGAGATAGTAATTAATAGGTAGCAAAATATGTATTTACTGTGACTTGGTTGATGCACCTTAATTAGAGTATCAGGACATAATTGCAACAGTTAAAGTACAAATTGAATAAAACTATTCAGTAAATCCCTTGATAGAAAGAACACATAATGGACTGGGAGCCTTTTAAGGTGGATTGTATATATTTCGTAAACAAAACTTGTTTATGCCGGATAATTAAGTAAACATGAACATTAAGGATAATATAGTTTCAAATAGTGTATAGGAATGGAAAAATTCCTATTAAAATTTCAATCGGAGTCCATGTAAGTATACAAAGCCTTAGTTTTAATTTTACAAACTTTGGACTCAAAATCACTATTCTACCCCACTATTTCAACGACTCCTTCACCATTCCAATGACCTTTCAGCCAACCTAAGGCCGCCACCGCGATCTAACACAGCAATCACAGTCACACCATATATCAGATTTTTGGCCGTAGTTTCTAAGTTTAACTTGATTCAAGAGGCGTCCAAAATCTGTAGCACCTGGGCTACTGATTTGGATTATGGGAGAAAGAAAAAATAGAAAGGAAGAAAAATTAAGCAAATTCTTATTTCATTGATAGATTTCTCAAAATACATAGCAAGATATATAGGGATATTCAGCTAGCTACAACTGTCTTCCTAACCAACTTGTACTATAATACTTGTCCTTAATTGGGCTTATAGCCGTTTGAGGGAATATAACTAACAAAGAGAGAGCTAATTAATTAGTGGGCTTAATACTGCAGAAATGGCACTGGGCCTTAACATAAGCTGATACTCAGCCCAAAGCAATAGGTGACCCAATGTCACAATTGTATTCGTGACATCCCATCCTTCTTTCGAACAGAGCACTTCTTCTTCTTCTTCTTCTATCAAGGATCAAACTCAGGAAACTGAGACTTTAAGAATGCATAATCTTCCCATGTCGCTTCTTCCTTCGAAAGGTTTGCCCATTGGACTAGTACCTGTACCCCTACTTTATTTCCCTTTTGACCATTTTCCTGTCCAGAATTGCAACTGGTTCAACAAGGATTTGACCACTATCAGAGCAAAATGGAGGTTTTTGGGAAGGAATTATGTTGTCCCCAATCTTCTTCTTCAATTGAGATATATGAAATATTGGGTGAATCTTCGAGCTTGGGGGTAATTTTAACTCGTAAGCTACCGGGCCCAGCTTACGAATTACTTCATAAGGACCGTAAAATTTGGCTGCCAGTTTCAAATTCCTCCTCATTGCTACTGAAGTCTGACGATATGGTTGCAATTTTAAGAAAACCATGTCTCATACCATAAATTCTCTCTCACTTCTTTTGGAGTCTGCGTACTGTTTCATACGATTTTGAGCCTTGGTCAGATTCTCTTTCAAGCATTTGTAAATTATTTGCCGCTCCCTTAATAGCTGATCTACTGAGTCCAGTTTGGATTGAGAAATTAGCTCAAAGGTTGGCAATGGTGGTTCATAACCATACAATGCTTTGAATGGAGTCATACCAATAGTTGACTGGTAATTGGTATTATACCAAAACTCAGCGAGTGAAATCCACTTGCTCCATTCTTTGGGTCTATGACCAGTCATACAACGCAAGTAACCCTCCATACATTGGTTTAGTCTCTCCGATTGCCCATCAGACTGCGGGTGATACGTAGTGCTGAGTCATTGCTCAACGCGCAAACCTTTAAATAGCTCTTTCCAGAACAAACTTGTGAAGATGGGATCACGGTCTGACAGAATTGAGCTTGGGACTCCATGAAGCTTGCAAATGTGATCCAAAAATAACTGAGCTACTTGAGTTGCATTGTAAGGATGAGTCAATGTGAATAGGTGAGCATACTTGGTGTACCTGTCAATGACTACTAGAATAGTATACTTTCCAAATGACCTTGGTAGTCCTTCGATGCAATCCATGGTTAGGTGTTCCCAAGCTCTTGAAGGGATTGGAAGAGGTTGCAGAAGTCCGGGATAAGGAACATGTTCTGCCTTGTTGCGTTGACAAACCTCACAACTCTTGACCTTCTCTTTCACCTCAGTCAGTAGTCCTGGCCAAAAGAACAAGGCCCTTAACCTCTGTTGGGTGCCCAAAATTCCTGAATGTCCTCCCCAAGGTGTGGAATGCATTTGTTCAATAAACTACTCTCGTAATTGACCCTTACTCCCCACAAATATCTTGCCCTCTATTCTGATCAATCCGTTTTGTAAGGTAGTGTTGGGTAGGCATTGCTATCGACTGCTAGTTGTGTTAGAATGTGTTGAGCTTCAGGGTCCCCTTCATAGCTTTCCATTATTTCAGTGGCCCATTTTGGTTGCACAGTTGTAAGTCTATTGCATTCTTCAATGGACTCGAACCTGCGTGACAAAGCATCAGCAACTACATTATCTGCCCCTTTTCGATACTGTATTTTGTAGCTCAGACTCATTAATTTTGTGATTCCATTGTGTTGAAGAGCTGTGGTGATTCTTTGGTCTCTCAAGAATTTGAGGCTGAAATGGTCAGTACGAATGATGAAATGGTGGGGTTGAAGATAGTGCCGCCACTTTTCCACTTCTAGCAACAAGGCAATTAATTCTTTCTCGTATGTAGAGAGGCCCAAATGCTTTGGACTAAGGGCTTGACTCATGAAGGCGATTACCCTGCTATTTTGCATCAGAACAGCCCCCACTTCCGTACCACTCGCATCCACCTCCACTATGAATGGTATTGAGAAGTCAGGTAATGCTAGTACTGGAGCTCAGACCATAGCATTTTTCAGTTCATCAAAGGCCTCCGCAGCCTTTTCTCCTAGTTGAACGCCCCTTTCTTTAACAATCCAGTCAGTGGCTTGCTAATGATAGCAAATCCTTTGATGAAACGCCTATAGTATCCAGTGAGTCCCAGAAACCCACGCAACTCCTTAATGGTGACAGGATAGGGCCAGCTAACCATTGCCTCAATTTTGGTTGGATCAGTACTTACTCCATGCCCTGAGATAATGTGCCCTAAGTACTCGACCTGGGCCTTGGCAAAACTGTATTTGGACATTTTGGTGAACAGCTGATTTTCTTTCAACACTTTAAAAACCACTTCTAGATGTTGGACATGATCATTCAGGTTAGCACTATAGATCAGGATGTCGTCGAAGAAAACTAGGACAAATTGCGCAAGTAAGGGCTGAAAACTTCGTGCATCAGGGCTTGGAAGGTGGCAGGGGCGTTGGTAAGGCCAAAGGGCATTACTTTGAATTCCCATAGTCCATGGTGAGTCCGAAAAGCAGTTTTGAACTCATCCCTCGGCCTCATTCTTATTTGGTGATAGCCCGACCTCAAGTCCAATTTGGGGAATATTTCAGCCCCATGGAGTTCATCCAAAAGATCTTCCACAACTGGAATTGGATACTTGTTTTTTATTGTAATGTCGTTCAACCTATGATAATCCACATAGAATCTCCACGTAGCATCCTTCTTCTTAACCAATATGACTGGGGACGCAAAAGAAGAAGTGCTAGGTGAAATTGTTTGAGCTTCCAACATCTCTCTGACCATTTTCTCGATGGTATTTTTTCTGCTCAAATGAGTATCTATAAGGGCGGATGTTAACAGGCTTAGACCCTGGTAGTAGCTCGATTGCATGATCACAAGTCCTATTTGGGGGAAGGCTTTTAGGCCCCTGGAATATGTCCACAAATCTGGACAGTAAGTTTTGGACTGGTCCTGGTGGTCTATCATCTTTGGGTAAGGCATCTAGTTTTGTTAGTTGGGCTGAAATGATATATTGGCCCATCCTTAACAACTTCTGAATAACCTTTTCATCACAAGATTCACTCGGCCCAGAATTATCACAACCTATCAAGGTGATGATTTTGTCCCTCCTGAAAAAAGAAATGCTGTGTGGCCTAGTGTGTAGAACAATCGGGGCCATCGTATCCACCCAATCCATGCCCAATATAATATCCGCTCCCCCAGCCTTTAAGAGTCTCAAGTCAAAAGAGAACACTTCCTCATTCATTTTTCGTTTGAAAATAGGGCACAATTGTGTACAACTCATAATTTGTCCATTAGCTACCCGTACTTTTATGGGCTCCGTTTTCCATTTGAGTTGCTTCACAATGGCTGGGTCTACAAAGCTATGCGTAGACCCGCTATAAATCAAAACTGTAATTGGATGCTTCTTGACCCATCCTCTGATTCTGATTGTGGAAGGGGCATGATTGAGGCCTAGTAATACATTTAAGGAAATCTCAGCCTGGTCCACCTCTTCCATTCCTTCAACCACCTCTATTGGTTCCTTCTCATCTCCTACTGCCTTCTCCTCCCGCCCTTCCATAGCATTAGTACTTTTGGTTTGCACTGGTGTCCCGGGAAATACTTGTCGTGGCACTTGTAACATATATTCTGTTCACGAAGTGTTTGGAGATTTGGGACCTTTTGGGCTATGGGTTTGTTGGGTAATATAGGATTTGGGGCTTGGTTATGGGGAATGGAGTTTAGGTGGTAGTTTTGTAGGAAGGGTTATATGTGGGTGGCTTAGAAAATTTGGCAGAGGAATTCTTTGCTTGGGCATTTAGGGACTGCTCATAGAGCTTTGCCATATTGTAGGCTGCCAACAGTGTTTGTGGATTTGCGACTTTCACCAATGGCTCAATCTTCTCTTTGAGCCCCCCACAAAACATGTTATAAAATAGAGCTCATCGAAATGAGGTCTGACTACTTAGACTCGGCAGCGTAGATCCTCAAAACGTTTTTGGTAACTTGTTACGTCGGCCCATTGTTGTAGCCTATTGAAAACAGTGATCACATCTAGCGGCCCAATACCATCATAGCGTGCACACAAATCCACATAAAATTGGTTCCAAAATATCTGCCCTACATGATCAATGACGTACGAATCAAACCAGCTATCAAACTTGTACTTGACACTCACTGCTACATATGTCATTTTGGAAGCTTCTGGGACCTGGTAGTAATCAAAATAGTATTGGCAACGGCGTATCCATCCCCTGATATTGTTTTCATCAAATTCTGGGAAATCTAACTTAGCTTTTAGAAATCGCAAGTTATGGGCCGTAAAGTCAGAGTGGGAAAACATGGTTGGGAGTGTTGAATCAGAGTATGGGGGTAATTGAGACATAGACATGGGTGCTTGAGTGGTGAAAATGGGCATTTGTGTTGTATGGGTTGTTGACAATGGAACAGTAAACATATAAGGTGGTAATTGGGCTGAAGAAAGAACTGGAGGGTGAGATATAGGAAGTGATTGGGTACCCACATAAGTACCAAAGGTTAAAGGATGGCTTGATAATGGTGAAGAAGCATACGACCCACTGGAAGCTGAAAAACTTGTGAAAGGTTGTGAAGCACTGAGGGAAACAGGAATGGTGGAATTTAGAGTAGAGTGAAGGGTATGAGAAAAATAGGGATTTATTGGTCCAAGGGCTAATGCCTCAGTGAAGCTCGGAACAGAGCTTACACGAGGAACCATGGGATGAGGGGTACATAAAACTAGACCACGACTCATGTTTGAGAAGCTAGGGGTTAGCGTCGCTGAGGAGGAGTAAACGGGCATTGCCGGCGCTGATGCTGGGCGAAATAATCCCCCTACAGATGACTGACCAGATTCAACATAGGAGCTTCCCCGAGCTGTCGCCATGAACAAGCGCGCAGCAGCTCGTGAATCTTCTCGCCTATTTAAATCCTTCACAATCGTTTCCATTTGTTCCATCCGTTTCGTCGAAGCCTCCATGAATGACTGAAGTTGAAGCTCGAGAGTCGGAGTTCTTTCTTCGTCAGTAATTTCATGTTGTGGATCCACCATTGGACCGATGCTCTGATACCAGAATGTAGCACCTGGGCTACTGATTTGGATTATGGGGGAAAGAAAAAATAGAAAGGAAGAAAAATTAAGCAAATTCTGATTTCATTGATAGATTCCAAAAAATACATAGCAAGATAAATAGGGATATTCAGCTAGCTACAGCTGTCTTCCTAACCAACTTGTACTATAATTGGACACTTGTCCTTAATTGGGCATATAGCTGTTTGAGGGAATATGACTAACAAAGAGAGAGCTAGTTAATTAGTGGGCTTAATACTGCAGAAATGGCACTGGGCCTTAACATAAGCTGATACTCAGCCCAAAGCAATAGTTGACCCAATGTCACAATTGTATTCGTGACAAAATCCCTTGGCACTCGACCTAAGCTATAACCACAAGTCAAATCACAATACCAATCTATAGACATGCTTAAAACACAAATTTGATTACGATAACAATAACAACAACAACATCAAACTCAATAAATTCTGACAAGTGGGATTTGAGTAGGGTAGTATGTACGCAGACCTTACCCCAACCCTAGGAGCGAAAATATGCTATTTCAAATAAACGCTCAGCTAAATAAACGATGAAAAGAAGCAGCGAAAACGACTAGTAATAACAAGAAGTTATTAAGAAAACTAAAAAGAAAGATAGTAATCAAACAGTAGATCGCAAATAGCGATGTAAAAATAAAGAGGAACCATACTAACACTAATGCCACCGGTTTGAGAAAGAAAAGGGAAAATGCTCGACTATCTACTACCGTGTACCCTAATTCTCGACCTTCATGCCCTCATATTAAGAATTATGTCCTCGAAAAGCACCAGCTATGCCTTGTCGTGCCTAATCACCTCTCCCCAATATTTCTTTGGCCTAATTTTACCTCTTCTCATATCCACCAAGGCCAACCTCTCCACCTCCTAACTGGGGCATCTATGCTTTTTTCCCATCACATGCCCGAAACATTTCAGCTTTGCCTCCCGCATCTTATCCTCCACAAGGGCCACTTTCACCTTTTTCCCAATAACTTCATTCCTAATCTTATCTAACATGTTATGCCCGCACATCCATCTTGTCATCTTCATTTCAGCTACTTTCATCTTTTGGACATGAGAGTTCTTGACTGGTCAACACTCTGCTCCATACAACATAGTTCGTCTAAGTACCACTCTATAGAACTTACCTTCAATTTCTAGTGACACATTCTTATCACACAAGACACCGGAAGCGAGCCTCTATTTCATCTACTCTGCTCTACTACAATATGTGACATTCTCATCAATTTTTCTATTTCTATTTATTACTGACCCAATATACGTGAAACTTCCTCTCTTGGAAATGACTTGTATATCAAGCTCCCCATCCAGCTTCCTAGGTTACGTGTCTGAACTTGCACTCCAAGTATTTTGTCTTGGTATTGCTATACTTGAAACCTTTGAACTCTCGGGTCTGTCTCTAAACCTTCAGCCTACAAAAATTACAAAAACAAGAGGTCAGATTGTCACAATCTGTGCTCACCTTCTTAAAGGTTGAGTTTCGATGAACACATTGTTAGGTTAAAACAACCTAAAGATATTCTTAACACAGTATGATACCGTCCGCTTTGGGCTAAGCACGTATGAATTTTTAAAAAAATGCCTCACACCATTAAGAGTATCCAACTCCTTATAAATAGCATAGTTTTCTTTTCTACTTTCTGCGTGGGACTTTGTTCCACATGACTCATCATCATCATTCATGGGCTAATTTTGAGATTAACTGTGTTCCACCCAAATTATCCGAGTATTTGTTTTTCCAAACTCGTCTCGCCAAATCATTGACTCTAATACCAGTTACTGGGATAAAATGGCCTAAAGATACTCTTAACATAGTATGATACTACCCGTTTTTGGCTAAACCCGTACGATTTTTCCAAAAAGCCTCGTACCATTAAGAGTATCAAACTCCTTATAAGTAACTTATTTTCCTTTTCTACTTCCATGTGGGACTTGGTCCACACACGGAACACACGTGGAGACAAAAGTTACATCCGCCACTGTTCATAAGGAGTTCTTACTTTATTCTAATGCATAAATCCTTAGGCCGTAAGAAGCTTTTTGGCATCTGCAATAGTGCGTGGAAATTCTTTACTTGGCATCAAGGATCAGAGGGGTCAGATCCCAAAGTTTATCTCCATAAGAAAAGGATTTGCAACAAAAGCAAGTAGTATCACAGAATATTGGCATAGTTGATAGTTGGTTACCCACAAAAGGTGGATTGTGTCAAGAGAAAGGCACAACAAAAAGATAATGTGGCAGCCGATCACACCTTCCTTTGGATTCTAATTTCCACCGCTGGAACTGCCTAGATTAGATTAAAATTAACAAATGTATTAGCCTCAAGATAGAGATATGGGCATAATTGATAGCCACCATAAATTGCCTTTTTTCTTTTCTGTTTAAAGTATCCTACTTTGTTATTATGTTTAGCCAATAATGTAAATAATAAGGGTCATTCAAGTCTGAATATTGAATCGGTTACCTTTTTCGGTTTTAACGTCCTACCTTTGATTTAAAAAAATAAATAAAGTAGTCAAGCGAAAGAGCTCTTACAAATAAAATTGAGAAAGTTTATTTTTAGCTGCTTCCAAAAATTATAGCTGATAAAATGCACATTTTTGTATATATGTGTATTTTACGTATCATTTTTATATTTTATATATATATTTTAGATAGCGAATGCAATTAGTTCGATCGATCGACCAATTTTATATTATGCCCAAAAAACAAGAAGACCGCTAGTTGAATGCTTACATTGTGGGAGGACAGGAATAAAAATAGAACTAATATTCTAAAACTTTTTTCCATACATGATCATTATGGAAGAGTTGCGAAATATTGTTCGAACTCATAGCCCTAAGATGACTAGCAAAGCCACTCCAACAACGAAAAAGCAAAAACTGAGTTAACTCAGGCACTAGAGAAACTTTTCTCCTATTTTCTTTCATAGAAGGGGCGTGGGGTGGTGGCGGATGTCCCATGATTTGTTTAATGCTCGTCCTGGTAACCTCCAGATAATTGGTCTTTAGTGGGAAACACCCATGTCTAACACAACAAGTCAAAAAGCAATTATGACTAAATCTCATATATCTACCCCCATTGTCCCACGTACCTGGTTGGGCAGGCAGTTATGCTGACAAACGATATTATCACCCCTCATTTCTATGGTAAAAAAAACGAGCGTTGTAAGTTAGTCAAAGTAACTATGACGTTTAGCAATATATAGTTGATAAATTTGATCACTTTTGCTGCCAAGTCTCTGCATAATGGACCTTTTTGCAACTAAGTTCAGATAGTTTCCTAAAATATTGAAATGAATGACTACTGTTAGATAAGTACACCTTAAGGGCTCGTTTGGCATGAGGGATAAGGAATACTTAATCATGGGACTAAATTTAAGAAGAGTTTATCCCATTTTTGGTTGGTAGAAAAGTGCAGTATAATTAATCCCGGGATTAGGAGGGTGGAATAACTAATCCCGAAATAATTAGTCCTGAGATAACTTCTTTCCAACCAAACGACCCTTAAAGTACGTGGGACCCGGACGAGAAAATAAGGGTTGATGAAAAATTCTAATAAGGAGATTCAAAATAATGCAAGAATACTACATATGTGATACAATTCTACTACTTAAAATAATTTTTGATTCACAATTTTTGCAACTTAACCTCCTTTGAGCCATGTAGCTCCGCCCTTAGAAGTGGCAAATGGATGAATATTTTTAATCAAGATTTGAATCAAAGAGATACAAACACACGCTGTGATTAATTATGCGTTAAGGGGTAAGTCCCTATAAAGCAAGGAGCACTAAGCATCACCAAGACTCTATTCAACAACAAAACCACTGCTCCTTAGCTTGCTTCATATTATGTCAACAATGATACATTCCAAAGCTTTTTCATCACTGAGAACAATTTGGTCCTTTTGGTTCCTTCTAGTAATATTGTCTAACAAAGTAAAGTCCCAAGAACCAAATGTGATTCCACCAGCTGCAGGTTTACTCTGCATAAGTGATTGTGCTACATGTCCTGTTATTTGTTCATCACCACCTTCACCATTGGACTTCAAGCCGCCACCATCATCACCACAACCACTGCGGCCCCTCGTTCTCCAGCCATCGCCACCGGAGTCGCATTGTTCTGATGCATCACCATCACCTTCACCGTCTAACATTTTGTCGGTTGGTGCTGCTACTACTCCGCCACCTCCTTCTTCTAATTACTCCAACATTCCAGCAACTCAGGCGCCACCAGCTAAGGGACAGAAGAATTACACGTATCCTTACTACGACTTCTATGTTATTTCCAAAGCGGTTTCTCTTCAACTTCACAGCTCTATTGTTCTTGCTATTTTGGTGTTCTTCCATTCTTGTTGGTGAATGGTTTAGACAGGTTCTTGAAACTAAATCAAAATGGTTCCTTTGTTTTTGCATTCTAGGATACTAAAACAATGTTTTCGATTGATACCATTAACTGTATTTACGTCATTTTCATGAATTCATCTTCTAGTTTTAGTACCGGATAATGGCTCTGTTTGTACAAATTAGTATATTTGACTCTTTTAAGCAATACGAGAGTCCAGGTAATTGAAAAAATTCTCTGCTTTCGCAGCTCCAAAACTGCCTAAGATCAAATTTATGGTACAGGTCATAAAGCAGGTAAAATAGAATGATACAAGATGTGAGTCGTCAGATTAAATTTGTACGTGTAACCATCTATCATTAGTTGGAAGATCATAAGAATGAAAGTATATATGCCTCTCATCACAAGATCGCATCCTTGAGACACTTGCCACTTCAGTCGTCATTGCCAAGTCAAGGACAAGCTCTTCCTCGCATTCATTTGCCAAGTGAGAATTCTTATTTTCAACACCATCTTGATTAGGGGGGCAAAACTAACCCAAACACATTTCACCCACCCAATCCATCCAAATTTTAATGGTTTTGGGATAGAATGATTTTGAAAATGGGATGTTTTGGGCTAGCCCAAGTTAATCCCTCAAAAATCATCAGTCCAAATGGACCCATGATGATGCCTAACCTTGACCCATGGAAATGCTCAATCTTAGAGTTCTACCTTGACCCATGTTCTGAAAAATATTTTTTAATTTTTTCATGTTTGGTTGGTTTAACTATTTGTTGTGCGGGCACAAGGTCTTTGCCGTACACTACTAGAAATCCGCCTAAAAGCGACCGCAAAAAGCGACCAGAGTTGGTCGCTTTTAGGCTAAAAAGCGACCAAAAAGCGACCAAACGGATTTGGTAGCTATATTGATGGTCTCTTTTATTTAGGGACCAAAGTTGGTCGCTAATTAGCGACCAACTTTGGTCTCTAAGCTAAATGGACCAAATATTCCGGATATTGACTATAGAGACCAACTTTGGTCGCTTTATTAATTTAATAATATAAATTTGGCGACCAAAGTTGGTCTCTAAATATAAAATACTTTATTTATTTATTTATTATTAGTCATTAAAAAGCGACCAACTTTGGTCTCTAATCCAAATATTATATTTTAAAATCTGAAAACTAGAGACCAGGGTTGGTCGCTTTTTTATTCAATACTTTATTTATTTTATTAAACTAACAACCAACTTTGGTCCCTAAATACATGAATTTAATTTATTTTTTATACTTTAGCGACCAACTTTGGTCGCTATATCACCAGAAATTTTATTTTTTTAATGAAATAAATCTGGGTAAATAGCAACCAACGTTGATCGCTATTCTCCAGAAATTTATTTTTTTTGAACGTGAAAAGCGACCAAATAGAGACCAAAGTTGGTCGCTTTTCTGTGTATTATTTTGGCAGAAACTGCCTGTTTTGGCAGCTACACCATCTGCCAGTTATACCAAAACCCTAACAAGCAACAACAACAACAATTCAAACAACAATTCCAATAAGAATACCAAACAACAACCCAACAACAACAACAACAACACAAAAACAACATTAAAAGCTACATTAAAACCAAGAAAGTGTAAATTTCAATAGAACTACCAAACTAAGTTAACTCTTATTACAACCCAATGGAAAACAAATTGTATTTGTCTAGTTGAAATTGTCTAAAATTCATTGATTGTTTGGTACATCATTATCATCACCCTCTGATGAAGTTTCATCATCATCGCGGTATTGAGAAGGGTCTATTTGTCGATGACGGGAAGAATGATCACGGGGAGGACGGGAGGAACGACCACTTGGAGGACGGGACGAACGAGCACGGGGACGGGCAGCCTCTGGCGATGATGGCCGAGACCGGGGAATCGAAAAAGATCCAGCTAGGAGATTTTTGATCTGCTCTTGCATGCCCTGGCACTGAGCGACCACGCCAATGTACTGAGCATCTCTAAGCTTTTCTCTTTCCTTGGACGCTTCTAGCTCGGATGTGAGCTTTGTCACAGTCTCCCGCATAGCGGAGAGGCTCTCCCCATCAAGTTGCTCGGCTTGCGAGGAAGTCCCTATTCCTTGCATTCCACACCTATAGCGATGGAATGTCTTAGTAGGAAGGCCGTATACCTTCCCCCATTTTGGACCGCCTGCAGCCCGTGTCCATAGTCTTTCAACATCCTCGGCCGAAAGTTTGAATGGCGCGCCTGACTCATTAGGTGGCTGGCTGCGTAAGAAAGACAGGCCAACATGAATACGGTATCGCAGATACAGAAAAAGGCGTGAAGCCATCCGCACACAGACCTAACCGAATGTTCCTTGGTTCACTAGTAAAATCTGGATATATCCTATCAAAGTGCTTCCAAGCTTCTCCATCTGAAGGATGGCACATAACACCAGATGGTCTTCTATTTTCAAAGTGCCATCTCATATGAGGAGCAGAACTCATCGACGCATATAACCTCTTTAGCCTAGGTATAAGAGGTAAATAATACATCACCTCGATAGCGACCATCTTCCCACTGGAAAGCCTCTTGAAACGAGGCTTTCCGCAAAATTTACAAATGCTTAAATTTGCATCATCTTTATAATATAACATACAACCATCTTCACAACAATCAATTCTCATTGACGAAAGTCCTAACTTAGAAACTAATCTCTTTGCCTTATAGAAATCACCAGGTAATTCGATTTCCTCGCCAACTAGTTCACGCATAAGGTCAATGACAGAGTCCATGGCTCCTTGAGAAATATTCCAATCAGACTTCATACTTAGTAATCTAACTGCAACAGACAACTCAGAGTGCGGACGACCTTTACGTAGTGGACGACTAGCTTCCTCTAACTGTTCATAAAAACGTTTTGCTTCATCATTAGGAGTTTGTTCAATATTTCATTGGGCTCACCCCCTAAGTGCATCCTAAAAGCGTCCGTAACTATATCATGAATTCTAGAATCAGGATTTGTATTCTCCACCGACCTACTACTTTCACCCACAACCATGTTATGAAATATCCCATGGCTACCATCGACCTCTCCATGATTAGTCCACACAAAGTAATTCGCTATAAACCCCTTCATATAAAGATGAACCTTAACTTCCTCCGGTTTTCCAAACTTCATACAGTCGCACTTAACACAAGGGCACCTAATTACTCCTTCAGTTAGGTATGGTGGAAGTGATATTGCATGTCTAATAAAGTCATCCACCCCTCTACAAAATCCTCCCGCAATCCCCTGCCGATTAGGATAATTCCTATTGTACATCCAAGAACGATGTTCCATCTATTTAAATAAAGCAAGAACAAATTAAATTAGTTAATACATTAATAAACTCCTCCCTTTAAATCTTTTTTCTTATCTTATAAATGTATAATTCATAGTTTAAAGCATGAATTTAGGTACTCTTATTTAGGTATTGCTCCTCTTCTAAGACAATGAATTGTATCTTTTCACAATTGAACTCAATATAAGTAAAAAGCTAATAGGCAAAAAAA
>NW_017670404.1:718003-730664 GCF_001879085.1 Nicotiana attenuata | reverse complement strand
TATAGCGTAAGTACATATATTATATATATATATATATAAGCTATATTCGACACAGTATTACCTAATACACTTATACTTAGTGCATAATATAGCGTAAGTACATATATTATATATATATGAGCTATATTTGATACGGTATTACCTAATACACTTATACTTAGTGCATAATATAGCGTAAGTACATATATTATATATATATATATATAAGCTATATTCGACACAGTATTACCTAATACACTTATACTTAGTGCATAATATAGCGTAAGTGCATATATTATATATACATATATAAGCTATATTCGACACAGTATCACCTAATACACTTATACTTAGTGCATAATATATCGACACAGTATCACCTAATACACTTATACTTAGTGCATAATATAGCGTAAGTACATATATTATATATATATGAGCTATATTCGATACGGTATTACCTAACACACTTATACTTAGTGCATAATATAGCGTAAGTACATATATTATATATATATGAGCTATATTCGATACGGTATTACCTAATACACTTATACTTAGTGCATAATATAGCGTAAGTACATATAATATATATATATATATATATATATATAAGCCATATTCGATACAGTATTACCTAATACACTTATACTTAGTGCATAGTATAGCGTAAGTACATATATTATATATATATGAGCTATATTCGATACGGTATTACCTAATACACTTATACTTAGTGCATAATATAGCGTAAGTACATATATTATATATATAAGCTATATTCGACACAGTATTACCTAATACACATATATATATATATATAGAACGTAACCTAATACACTTATTAGTGCATAATATAGCGTAAGTACATATATTATATATATAAGCTATATTCGATACAGTATTACCTAATACATACCTAATACACTTATACTTAGTGCATAATATAGCGTAAGTACATATATTATATATATAAGCTATATTCGACACAGTATTACCTAATACATTTAATCAGATTTATTTATATTTTATATAATATTTAAATTAATAATAAAAATTATTAAATGTTCGAACTGGGTCCCACCTTGGCGACCAACGTTGGTCTCTATTTCATTAAGCAACCAACTTTGGTCGCTAAATTTTGAATTATATTTATTTATATTTTATAATTTATTTTAAATAAATATATATTTATTAAAATATTATAACTGGGTCCCATGTTAGCGACCAATGTTGGTCGCTATCAACTTATCCTTCAGTTAGCGACCAACTTTGGTCGCAAGTTTTAAATTATATATATTTATATTTTATAAAATAATAATAAAATTATTAAAAAAATTTATGTGGGTCCCACTTTAGCGACCAACATTGGTCGCTAATCTCAGTATATCTTTGACCAAGCAACTCTGACCAGTCCAGTCAACAGTTTGACTAAATTTGCGGCCAAATAGCGACCAACTTTGGTCGCTAAAGTATTTCAAATATTTTTTTTTATTATTTTCGGCAGTTTGGCGACAAACTTTGGTCGCTTTTCTTGACAGACCAAATTTGGTCGCTAATCTTTGGTCGCTTTTTACAGGAATTCTAATAGTGGTACGAGTGTGATTATATGAGCACGAGGTCTTTCTGTGCGGGCACAATGTCTTTGCCGTACGAGTGTGATTATAAAAGCACGAGGTCTTTGACGTGAGAGCACGAGGTCTTTGCCGCGCGAGTGTGATTATATGAGCACGAGGTCTTTGTTGTGCGAGTATGATGGATATGGCACGAGGTCTTTGCCATGCGGACATGAGATCTTTGTCGTTTGAGTGTGACCATATGTGGCACAAGGTCTTTTCCGTGCGGGCATGAGGTCTTTGCCGTGCAACTATGATTATATGTGGCATGAGGTCTTTGTCGTGCGAGCGTGATTGATATTGGCACGAGGTATTTGTCGTGCGAGTGTGATTGATATATGGTACGAGGTCTTTACCGTACGAGTGTGATTAGTATTGTGGCACAAGGTCTTTGCCGTGCGAGTGTGACTAATAATGTGGGCACGGGGTGCCATATGTGTACCTTTCTAATTGATGGCTTGTTGTTAAGTTGAGCCTTTACTTGCATTGAATTGTGATCACTGGTTCTGATAAAACTACTATTATTATTTTTCTGCTATATTTTTTGTTTTTCCTCTTTTATATATTGCATAGGTTATTTGAATAGTGAGTATCACATGACTTGAGCCTCGTCACTACTTCACCAAGGTTAGTCTTGATACTTACTGGGTACTGTCTATGGTGTACTCATACTATACTTCTATACCTTATGTGCAGATTTTGGAGCTGAGCTGTTGTGGATGATGGAGGCTATCATTGAATTGTACCTGCTTTTCGAATATAACTATCACTTATCCTTGGCAGCTTTGGATTCGTACTCCTATTCATGTATATTCCAAACATATATTATATTTACTTTTGTACCAGCTTTGTAAATCTAAATCTTAGTGACTCAATACTTGTACATTGGGATAGTTTTATTAAATTTTGTTGTAGTTATTATTAAACATATTGATGATTTCTCAGCTTAGTAGTTACTTATACTGTTTGGCTTACCTAGAAAGTTGTGTTAGGTGCCACCACGACTTGGTGTGGTTTTGGATCGTAACAAATTGGTATCAAAGCTATAGGTTCTACGAGTCATGGGCAAATGTCTAGTAATGTCTTGCAGATCAGTATGATGACGTCCCTACTTATCTTTGAGAGACTACAGGGTATCTAGGAAACATCCCATCTTTCTTTCCTTGTTATACGACTTTATTTTAGCTTGAAGCTTATATCTCCGTTTTCTTTCTATTCAAGCGTATGTGATGTTGAGGACTCGGTATTAGCTATGCACCAACGGCTTTTGATGTCGTGGATGAGGTGCAAGATTTGTTTTCTATGTTGTGGAGGTAGGCCAGTCTGGATGACTTGAGGCTAGTGTAGACCGTAGCTTGTGCTCGGTAGTTTCAATTGTGCGGGTATGTGTATTTGGACTTATACGTCTGGTAGTATCCCTAGGAGTGGGATTGATGGCTCAATGAGCCGTGAGATAGCTATATGGTGAGTATTATGTGACTGAGGACTATGCTTAGAATGTTTGGATGTGACGAGAATAATTTGCTTTGGTCGCAAAGGGCCATGGATGTTTGATTTTTGTCTTGATGTGTTGTGCAGTCTCGAGTTATGAGCGTGTTGAGGGATATTTCAGTTGTTCATTTGTGGAATAAAGTATATTCTTATGCATTGTTGACGAGTTCAAACTTGGGGAAGATTAAGTAATTGCATAGTGGTTGTGACCATGATAGGGTCATAGAGAGATGACAGTTTGAGGCTAAGCAGGTGGGTTATCTTCTGCGGGATGGTATGAGGTTGTTTTGATCCTTTTGTTGTTTCCATGAAGAATTTGATTCTATCCTGTGGGATGTATTTGATACAATTAAAGTTCGAATCGCTTGAGGAAGTTTGCACGACTATCACAAGGATGAACATGCACGAGGCAGATGATTTGGAGTGTTTGATGACTAGTGCTACATGAACTTATGCAGGATTCAGTTGGATAAAAGTATGAGATCATGACAGTTATGAAGGAAGAGTATTGTGGGTTATCAGATGTTAAGTTATGCGGGATCGAGAGTGGGGAAGTCTACTGTCGAAGACCATGTCACACCTCGATCTCGGGGAGCGTAACCGGCGCTCAGCCCAGATACCCCGGTCAAGCAAGCCTACTAGATGCTTTCTACCCGACCTTATCCGTGAATAAAGTGAGGAGGTATTCCATTAATTAGACTATGTGAAGATTCCCTGAACAACACCAATTTCGTTACCATTAGAACTTCATTCAAGATTCCCTAAAATATTACATTACACATTCATAGTTTAGAAGTGAAAACTTGTGATACAAATACAACATCTTTGGTTTGACTTTCCAAAAACCAAGATACAACCCACACTATGTCTACGAAGCCTCCAATGGATACAAGAGAGTACTATGATGGTGCCGGCAACATGGCCCCGGCTGTACCACAAAACACTATACATAAGGGACAAAAGATACAAGACCCCGAAATGAAGTGGGGCTCACTAAGTTAGCTGAGGAGAGCATGTACCGCTATCTCTGATCGATGCCGCCTGATGTGGAATCATATGCATTCATTAAAGATGCAGCGCCCCCAAAAAAAAAGGACGTTAGTACATATGGAATAGTACTAGTATGTATGACTAAACACCCTATCAATAGAACGAGTAACAATACAACGAGAAAGAACATAAAATCAATGAGAGCCTCAAATAATATAACAATGTCAAGTTAAGAGAAGGATAAATTTCAAGTAAATAATAATGTTTTAGGTTAGGAGAAATCAATATACTATCGTATTTTTTGGCACGGAGTCCGATCGGCTAAGTTGTCTCACCCCAAGACATCCAATCACAACACCACTATATGCACGACATGGCATTCGATCTCAGACCGATCGGCTAAGCCATCTCACCACAATTCCGTGTGGGTCGACATCACTTTCCGCTAACAATTATCTCATCCCAATTAAGGGGAATAATCTCAACTCATCATTATCATCCCATTTAAGGAGAATAATCTCATCGCATTTATACAGGGACTTTACCCCTCAATCACTCTACAACGACATGTGTAGTTTCGGGGTTAGGCTATTTCAACCTACCCCTACTAGGTGACCAAACAATACTCCCATAACATATATTATACACAGAATTTACAGCTCATTTCATAATCTTTCACACGTCTTTCCATTTCATTGGCACAGTGGTCACAAAGGTAATTTCGTCCTTGGCACGTCAGACGTATTTAATATTTTGTACTCACTCCTTTCACTTTCAAACATCATCATGGATTATCAATAACAAGACATTTCTAATCAAGACTTTAAGCTTGCATAGGAGCAAATAAGAGTCTTAAGCACATTGAGTTTTCCTCCACAATTTGGTATAATAACTTGCAATTGAAACATGATTGAAATCACAATATTTCGACACATTGGTCACTTTTGAATACAATCTTGAAGGAGAACATAATATGATAGTAGTACATAACTTTCAACACAAGCTTGTTCGGAATAGTCAAATTTATAAGGAATAGCTTGTAACATGAGGAATAAGAGCTTAGCCCATCCTACTTGAAACTTCTGAGGAACATCGTGCGATTGAACACTAAGAAAGAATTTTGGCCAACATTCCTTGCTTGAGCTTTCCTTAATTTACTAAAATGTCTAAATACTCCTAGCAATTTCAATCTATAGGAAGATGATTAAATGAAAACAAATTTAGAAGGATTCACATGATATTAGTCTCTTGGGAATTTCATCGAACACCTATCATGCAAAATTGAATAAGAGGCTTCTAAAATGGTAATCCTTTCCTCTCTCAACCAATTTCAATAAGAATTTACCCGGAATAGTTCAACAACCCCACATACTACCCCCTAATGGCACATGCATGGCCCATATCCAACTCCACAACTTACTTCAACCCATAACAATTGCATGAAGGTTTTGGAACAATGTCTTACACGAATAATTGATGGCCTAGTTAGTAATTCCCTTAAATATTCAAGATTGGGCAAGACTTGATGAGCTAAGGGGTTGGGGATTCGTTCTCTCTCTAATATACTGTCTCCCCTCTCTCAAAAATAGCCATTTAAACCAGCCCAAATGACCCCAAAAGTTGTTTGATAAAAATGGGATCGGGCGAAATTTTCCCAAACTTAAGCTTATGAAACCGGGTCTGCGGTCGCATACCGGACCACAAAATGTATATGTTATCCGCAAAGGGGACCTTAAAAATGGTCCCCAAACTGGGCAGTCCTGGTCTGATCTGCGGCCGTTATGTGGCTCACAGATGTAAGGCCCCATAAAAATTTCACATAGAACCCGGGGGTTTGTGATGCCAAGGTAGGCTTATGTGTTTGGTGATTGTAGAAATTCTTTGCCGCAAGCGTGCGCGCCATGGTACAGACTTTTTGGGTTGAAGAATGCACTAAGGAGTCGATGAAATTATTGGCAGAAGAATGCAATTCTGCGGTCAGTTTTGACCCGCAGATCTGTTCCACGGATCGCATATCTATCGTGTAGTTGAGCAGAAAATTTGTTGAATTTTGAAGGTTGTTTTGCGGTCCATTATGCGATTGCATACTTGTTTCATAGGCCTCACTTCCGTCACAAATTAGCCATGAAGATTTTTGGAAGGAGTTTTTGCGCTCCATTTCGCTCAGGACTTGAGGCAGCACTATTGAGTATGTTGTTCAGTGTTTGACCTATCAACAGATGAAGTACGAGCATGGGATGCCCGATGGTTCGCTTTAGAGGCTTGATATTCCGGAGTGAAAGTGCGAGCTATCACTATAGATTTTGTAGTTGGGCTCCCATGGACCTTGAGGAGATTTGATGCAGTGTGGGTCATTGTGGACATACTAACCAAGTCTGCACACTTCATTCGAGTCATGACTACCTACTCTTCAGGGCAGCTGGCTCGAATTTACATTCGTGAGGATTTTCGCCTTCATGGTGTGCCTGACCGGAGCAACTTCATGAGTCGTTCTCTGTATCTACTCTAGTTGGTGAGTCTATCGTGGCCCCGCGAGTTTATAGGGATTGTGTTGTCATAGTACATGGTCGGGACACTATGGCCAATATCATTAAATTGGGGATGGTTGATTTTTATGTAATAATAGGGATGGACTGGCTTTATTCATGTATTGCCAAGCTTGATTGCCGAACCAGAACCAATAGATTTGAATTTCCAAATGAGCCAGTTATGGAATGGAAAGGGGATGATGTTGTGCCGGAGGGCAGGTTTATTTCTTACCTTAAGGCCACGAAGATGATCAACAAGCGGTGTGTTTACCAATTGGTCAAGGTTACGGACACCGACGCTGAGGCACCTACCCTATAGTCCGTGCCAGTTGTGAATGAATTTCTAGAGGTCTTTCTTGGTGAGCTCTGTGAATCCCACCAGACAGGGAAATTGATTTTGGGATTGATGTGATGCCAAGCACGCAACCTATATCCATTTCACCCTACAGAATAGCACCGACAGAATTGAAGGAACTAAAGAACAATTGAATGATTTGTTAGAGAAGGGTTTTATCCAACTGAGTGTGTCGCCTTGGGGCGCATTAGTTCTCTTCGTAAGGAAGAAAGATGGGTCACTGAGAATGTGTATTGACTATCAGTAGCTCAACAAGGTCACGATCAAGAATAAGTACCTACTGCCAAGGATAAATGACTTGTTTGACCAATTGCAGGGTGCAAATACTTCTCCAAAATTGATTTAAGATCCGGGTATCACCCATTGAAAATCAGGGAATAGGATATTCTGAAAATAGCTTTCCGGACCTGGTATGGGCATTTTGAATTCCTGGTAATGCCTTTTGGGTTAACAAATGCCCCGACAGCTTTCATGGATCTTATGAATCGAGTTTTCAAGCCTTTTCTTGACTCCTTTGTGATAGTTTTTATTGACAATATTCTTGTATATTCACGAATTCGAGAGGACCATGCCGATCATCTCAGGGCAATTTTGCAGACTCTATATCAACACAAGTTGTATGCAAACTTTTCGAAATGTGAATTTTGGCTTGAATCTGTCACATTCTTGGGTTTCGTCTCCAGAGAAGGAATTAAGGTTGATCCTCAGAAGATTCCAACTGTGAAGAATTGGCCTAGACCTGCAACTCCAATAGAGATTCGCAGTTTCTTAGGCTTAGCTGGGTATTATAGGAAATTTGTAGAGGTGTTCTCTACTCTTGCCTTTCCATTGATTAAATTGATGCAGAAGGCAGTTAAGTTCCAATGGTCACACGCTTGTGAAAAGAGCTTCCAGGAGTTAAAATCAAGATTGGCTACGTCACCGTTATTGGAACAATTGAAGGAGGGTATTAATAAACATAAGACCATGGATTTTTCTCTTCGCATGGATGATGGTACACTAAGGTACCAAGGGAGATTATGTGTTCCAAATGTAGATGATGTACGAGAAAGAATCATGTCTGAGGCTCACAATTCTAGGGATTCCGTACACCCGGGGTCTATAAAGATGTATCATGATCTTAGGGAGGGCTACTGGTGGAATGATATGAAAAGGAACGTGGCGGATTTTGTGGCAAGATGTCCAAATTTTCATCAAGTGAAGGCCGAACACCAAAAGCCCGGTGGGTTGGCACAAAACATCGAGATTCTAATGTGGAAGTAGGAGATAATCAATATGGACTTTGTGGTAGGACTACCTCACACTTCTCACACGTTCGAATCAATTTGGGTGATTTTGGATCGACTCACAAAATAAGAACACTTCTCGCCTGTTAAGGCTACCGACACAGCGGAACAGTAAGCTCAGTTGTATATCAAGAAAATAATCAGGTTGCATGGCACTCCAGTTTCTATTATCTCAGATCGAGGGGAACAATTCAAAGCTAGGTTACTGAACAAATTTCAGCAAGGGTTGGGTACTCAGGTGTATCTTAGTACAACATTTCATCCACAGGCCGACGGGCAAGCAGAGTGGACCATTCAGACGCTTGAGGATATGTTACGCGTTTGTGTTCTTGACTTCAAGGGCAGTTGGGATGTTCATTTTCCACTCATAGAATTTTCCTACAACAACAACTATCTTGCTAGCATTCAGATGGCACCGTTCGAGGCTCTATATGGTAGGAGACATAGATTTCCCATTGGGTGGTTTGAGATTAGTGAAGCAGAGTTGATGGGGCCATACCTCGTGCATCAGGATATCGAGAAGGTTAAGATCATTAAGGAACGATTGAAAACTGCTCAGAGTTGTTAGAAGTCCTATTCGGATGTGCGTCGTAGGGATTTGGAGTTCAAAGAGGATGATTGGGTATTAATGAAGGTTTCCCCTCATGAAGGGTATAACACAGTTTGAAAAAAAGAAAATTTGAGCCCGAGGTATGTCGAACCGTATAGAATCATTCAGAGGATTGGTCAGGTGGCTTACAGGCTTGAGCAACCTCTAGAGATGTCCTTGGTGCACCCGGTGTTTCATGTGTCTATGTTGAAGAAGGTAGTTGGATACCCGGCACTCATTGTTCTGGTTGACACTATTGAGGTTAATGAAGAATTGACTTATGAAGAGATTCCAGTTGCCATCCTTGATAGGCAAGTTCAAAAGCTGAGAAATAAGAAGATTGCCTCTGTGAAAGTGCTATGGTGGAACCAGCAGGTTGAAGAGACCAGTTGGATGCCGAGGAAGAGATGAAGAAGAAGTACCCTCATTTGTCTGAATAACTATGTATTTAGGTAGTTGTGTTCTATGAGAATTTTAAGATCTTACATTCTATAAATTATGTATCACTTGTACAGTTGATGCTAAGGGTGTTCCTTTTTTGTAATATATTGCTTATGAGGCCACGATTGGTGTTGTTTTCGTGGTATGTTGCGTCATCCGATTTTGTATATGTTGTTTGGATTGGTTTCTGGGATTCACTTACAAGTGGATAGGCCTAGTTATAAGGGAGACTCTAGCAAAATTTTTGAAATTTAGGGAGTTAGTCAAAATTTGGAAATGCTGGTGTGTGAAGTAATAGTTGAGCCACATTGGATGCTAATGGCGAATTTTCGCCCTCATTCGAATGATCTTAAGAGCGGGAGGAGGTAAGGCCCCGTAAAAAATTCACATAGAACACGGGATGATTGTAGAAATTCTTAGTAGCAAACTTGCTCGCTGCGGTATGGACTTTTTGGGTTGAAGAATGCACTAAGGAGTCGATGGAGTTTTTTGGCAAAAGAATGCAATTCTGCGGTCTGTTTTGTGATCGTAGATCTGTTTCGCGGACCGCATATCCATCGCGGAGTTGAGTAGCAAATTAGTTGAAATTTGAAGGTTGGTTTGCGGTCCATTATGCGATCGCATACCTATTTTGCGGGTTGCACTTCCTTTGAAAATTTTCCATGAAGATTTTCGGAGGGAGATTCTGCGGTCCATTTCTTGGCCGCAGAACTAGTCTGCGGACCACAGACCCGGCCGCAGACCTATCCAGGCCAACCCAATTTTTGGAGTCAATTTCACGGTCCCTTATGTGGACCACATAACTATTTTGCGGTCCACTCTAAGATCGTAGAGTTGTGTTCGGAGGGTCCATTTTCTATTTTTATAACCCGACCCCATTTCTTATAAAACAACTTTGGGGTTATTTTGGCTAGTTTCAACTGATATTTTAGAAAGAGGAAAGTGGTCTAGAGTGGGAGAAGGAATCCCTACGCTAATTGTTCATCAATCCTTGCTCAAAACTAGGAGAATTCACAAGCCAAGAGGTAAGATTCCATACCCTAGTCTTCAATTTTGAGTTTGGGGTAGAAGATTGGTAATGGTGTCACGCCCCAACCTCGGGAGGCGCGACAGACGCTCAATCGAGTGAACCCAACTGAGCAAGCCTTTTTAACACTTCCTACCCAACTCAATACGATTAAGGAAACCAAGCTTTTGTTTAGTTAGACAATAGCAAAAATCGAACGTTCACATTGATAATTCATTTTCATGTCACAAACCTTAAACCATGGTTAAGTTTTCAAGATTTCATACCGTTACAGCTTAGAAGAGCTAGAGTTTAGAGTTACTACACAGTTCATTGACCCATCCAACACCCGTACATAACCCACACAAACGTCTACGGAGCCTCTATGGATACAAAAGACAATTATGGCAACGCCGGCAACAAGGCCCCGGCTATACCTTAAAAGTGGAAGTCTATAGCAAAACATGTGCAACATAACCCCCTAAAGGCAAAAAGGGGCTCACCAAGACTTTGAGAGGAGGACACTCCTCCACGCGCGATCGGCACTATCCGCTATGGAGCCACCTATATTCATTCAAAAAATGTAGTGCCCCTAGCAAAAGAGACGTTGGTACCATGGAATAGTACTAGTATGTATAACTAAACACCATCTAGTTAGAAAGAACTATTATACAAGAATAAGGAAATCACAACTATAACTCAAAAGCTTTAAATGATCACCACATAATCAAATAAAAGAATCATACAACTTTCACATCACTTTCCCATAGCTTTTACTTTGGGGCATTTCATACTGTTCATCATTGTTTGCAATACCACCGCTATCTTGAGCGGAGTCCGATCACGACCTGATCGGCTAGGTTGCCTCATTTGAGACATATACCTCAATCACAATCTCAAACTCCTTTTCCAGAATTCAATATCAGCACAATACCACCATGTGTGCGGCTTGGCGTCCGATCACGGCCCGATCGGCTAGGCCGCCTTACCAAGGCGTTGTTCCTTTCTCATTAATCATCTCGTTTCAATCTTTGTTTCACATATATCAATTCATAGGAACTTAGGGTCACAATTATCACATCATTCTTGGAACTATGCCACATTTCACATCATTTCCAATTTCAATGTTAGCTTTGCAATTTAGGATAATAGGTACACACAAGAGCAATTTAAGTTGAAAGCATAGATAGGATTTCACATAGATGGCACAACAATCGCAGTTTTAATCTTGATTTGAGGTCTAGGCATTTCAATACATGACTCATATTCTTCGCACCTTTTTAAATTATCAAGAATAGCACATCGATCATATTGAGACACACCTTTCACGTATATAAAGTTGCAACACCAATTCATGTGAAATCAACAACCAATACATCAATCCAACTTCAATCTTACCGCATTTACAAATTTCTAACACATATTCCTAACTTGGCACTACGAGCTTTCGGGTTTTGAGTAGAAATTTTCACGGGGCCTTACATCCTCTACCACTTAGGATCATTCGTCCTCGAATGAGGATCAAGGTTCACTCATTAGCAATCTTTATGCAACCTTAGCTTTTCACAACATGAAACGTATCAACAGCCCCAAATTTTGGCTAACTCCCTAAATTTCCAAAAATTTTGCCAGAGTTTCCTTTATATCTAGGCCTATCCACCTGTCAGAGAGTCCTAGAAAAATATTCTAACAGCATATACATATTCCATAGTCATAACATAACCTGTACAATACTAACCATGGCCGCATAGGCAATCATATAACCAAAACGAAACAGAACAGTTTTACATAGATCAAATCAAAGGATACATAGTTCATAGGAACCAAATGCATAAAAGCTATTACATGGCTATACAAACAAATGTGGGTACTTCCTTCTCATTTCTTCCTCGGCTTCCCAAGTGGATTCCTCAACCTGTTGGTTCCGCCATAACACTTTTACGGAGGCAATTTCCTTATTTCTCAATTTTCGTACTTGCCTGTCAAATGGACTGGAATCTTCATATGACAATAGTTTCAACTGGCACAATAGTGGACGGATCTCCCACTACCTTCTTCAACATAGACACATGGAAGACTGGGTGTACCAATGACATCTCGGGTGGCAGCTCGAGCTTGTATGCCACCTTATACTTAGTGCATAGTATATAGCGTTAGTACATATATTACACTTATACTTAGTGCATAGTATAGCGTAAGTACATATATTATATATATATAAGCTGTATTCGATACGGTATTACCTAATACACTTATACTTAGTGCATAATATAGCGTAAGTACATATATTATATATATATGAGCTATATTCGATACGGTATTACCTAATACACTTATACTTAGTGCATAATATAGCGTAAGTACATATATTATATATATA